>NC_067476.1:134233999-134281093 GCF_947179515.1 Apodemus sylvaticus | reverse complement strand
GGGTTATCTCTCCAGTCTTCTTTTCACTTTTGAGAAAGTGTCCAGAATGGAGCCCAGGTTGACTCAGAACTCTCTATATAAGACAGAATCTCTTCCTGCCTCAAACTCCTAAAGATCTGATTTTACAGGTCAGTCTCAACATATTCCAGATCCACATTAAATGCTATTTTGCCTACTATAGAATTTTATTCTTTAGCCCAGATTCTCCTTCCTCAGTTTCCCAAATGCAGAGAGTAAAGATGTCAATTCTTAATTGACTCTTAATCAGAGCTCTGAGGAGCCCCCGAGGATGACATCAGAGAATTAAGAAGTTATAAGCTGAGGTGCAATGGCTCACCTGTACCATCTTCAACAATACGATGGTGGGTGTTAATGGAGGTCATCTGCAAAAGGTTGACTAAACGCATGCTAGCAAGATTAGATACTCAGATTTAGGAGATAAACAAACCTGTGCATAAAGTGTCTGCTGCTTTCTGTCACCCTGTCCTCACTGGCAGAGCCAGGCTTCCTCATATCTAAATATGCGTGAGTGTTATACTATATGTATAGTGATTGTTCTACTATACTTGGCATTGCAGGGACAAGTTCAGAGCACTCCTGTTTCTCTAAGCACTGCTGACTGGTTATTGTCCTTAAAGACAACAGATTGACAGTCTTAAAGATTGCTAGGTGCTTTATTCAAGGAAGCAAAAGGGAATGGTACCTACTAGATCATCGGCACAAAGCTTTGCTGATTCCTGATGTTGACAAAGTATACGAAACCTTGTGGTTTTCCTGGGCTCAGGGCTCAGGTATACAGACAAAGATAAACTTCAAATGCTTCTCTCTTCCCTCAAGACCTGACTGGAGCCCTAGTCACAGGCTTTGCTACCATTCAGCCTGGTGTTCTTGCCCCATCCACTCTGGGGATGGTATCCTTCAGTCCAGCGTACAGCTCCACGCACCTTAATTGGATAAGCTTTGTCATCTTTCAGAAAAGCAGACCTGTGACAGTATTTAAGAGGTGATGCCTTCTCCAGTCTATTTTCCTTAGTGGAAGATCTTAGGTGGATCATTTATTTGGGAAATAGTTCTAAGAACTGAGGGGCCATTGGGTAGACAAGAGGTGGGGCAGGACATGGAATAACACCTAAGGCAGTAACCTCCACATTCAACATCCAGCTCTCCACCTCTGAGAATTTCCCTAAATAAAGAGAATGTTCCTTCACCCTGCCAAGGGATAAGAAGGAAGTGTATTTCCCCAGATTGTTGTTAAGGAGTGGAAGAGGTGTTAATATCTATCCTTTTTTCTTTCCTGTGCATGTATGTATGTTGTGTATATGTGTATGTGCACATTTGCATGTATAGGTACAGACATCCACTTCATCTGTGTTCCAGAGTGGACAGAGCCCTCTGCCTCCTCACTAAAATAAGATGAGGCCATGTTTTCTTCTTGTCCACAGGAGCCCACACACTGCCACTGCAGCAGGTCTGATGTGAGCAGCCAAGAGCTAAGGACTTTTGGAATCACTGCTAGTGCAGAACTAACCGTTTAAACCTGCCATTATTTATTAGTGTGATTTTTCTGGCAATTTCTAAAAGGCCCAAGAACTCATTTTAAGCTCAAGAAAAATATATTTCTTTCTGCATTTGCTTTTTTCCCCTTTCTTTCTGTAAAAAAAAGAGAAAGTTTTATTTCAAAAAAATAACCTTCTGTACTCTTGGAGGATGTAGAGATGGAGGGGAAATAGAAGGGTAAGCAATTTTCTTTTTGTGATTCTGTTTGTCTTTTGCTTTCTAAGGGAAGAATGACTCCTAGACAAAGGAACTCAGTTGCCTGCACTGAACTGTGTCCTCCTCACCCCCTGCTGCTGCTCCCCGCTTATGAAGAAAATCCTAGGCTTTGGAGAGCCTGGCTGTGCACTACCAGGCCTTGCTTCTTTGTGTGACTTGCAAGGTAGTCTCAAGGGGTCACCTCCTATAGTAGGTAGGTATCATGCCTAGCTAAATGGGATCTCTTCAGTGTAGAATACAGGGTAAAAATGCTCTGGCTAGTAGGACCCCTTTGGCTCAATGACCACTTAGCTAAAGAAGTTACCAGCTATGGACCCCTTGTCAGAGGAGCTGACTCTCCTCCCACCTCATCCATGGAAGGAAGAGCAAAACAAAATGACCCAGAAAGAATGGAAAAACTGGAGCTGGGAATAGGGCTCAGTGAGGAAGAGTGCTTATAGTGAAAGCATTAGGACCGGAGTTCAAATCCCCAGCACCTCATAAAAAGCCAACATGACTGCATGTGCCTACGTTCCCAGCATTGAGGAGGATGGCAGATCCTGGGAGTTTAATGGTTATCTAGTCTATTCAGAAACAGTGGGCTTTTTAAAAGTTCAGTGAGAGATATAGTCTTTAAAAAAAAAGTAGCAATGGAAAATGCCAGAAATATGGATATGTGTGTGAGTGCATATGCATACACACACACACATACACACACACACACACACATACACACACACACACACACACACACACACACACACACACACACACACACACACCACAGGAAAAGCTTTGTTGTTACCATAATAAAGGAACACTCTGAGGCTGTGTCAGTCTTCATATTTTCTCCTGGAAGGTATGTTCCTGCTGGACAGCTAGGGAGTAGGGATAGGTGAATACTAGCCCACAAGTAGCAACAGCAGTGACTATATAGCCTTGCTCTGAAGGAGAGATGGAAGGGTCCCAGTTAAGCAGGAAGGAAGGAGAGATCCAGGCGATTAGAATGATGAAGGAAGCTCTGGCCTTCATCATGGCCAGTCTCCAGGGCAATGCCTCACAGTCACAGACCCTTTTCCAACGTAGCCTTGCTTCCGTCTGAGCACTATAGCTGTATATGACCCTCCCTAGAACATACCGCATCCTGAGTGCTCTATGGGTTAAGTCACCTTCTGCTTGGAACCTCTGACAAAGCTCAAAACCGATCAAGTATTGATCTGGAGTATTGGTTTCACATTTTCTGGAGTGTTTATGTTCTGGGCCAAGATTCGACAAAAAAAAGTTTTTTCAAAAAAAAGCAAGTTTATACACTTACACTAAGCTAAAATCATTATTATTGAAGAGCAGAAATAGTTTAGTATGTTTAGTTCAGCCTACACACAGCACTGACATTTGTACAATGATGCAAGTCAAACCCTAAGCCTTCCTTTCTTCCCAACCTTTTAGGCTTCACATGATTCATTCTTGGCATATTCCACACACACATATCCAGTTTGTAATATTTATAATAGGTCTTTTCTATATGCATGTCATGTGTTCATGTGAATGTGTAGATTCACATGTGTGTATGCTTGTGGAGAACAGACAACAACACCAGTCTTCAGTTGCTGATCCCACACTCTTCTTTTTTTTTTCTTTAGACTCCCACTGGCCAGTAATTATCAAGTAGTCTAGTCTGCTAGTCAGTGACCCCTAAAGATCTGCATGCATTCTCCTTTATCTCCAGCTCAGTGCTGAGACTTGGAAGCACATGCTTTGGAACTGACTTCTTTAGGTGCGTTCTGAGGCCTGAACTCAGGTTCTGTCTTGTGCTTGTGAGGTAAGAACTTCACCAACTGAGCTATATCCTCAGCCTGCCAGAGGAAAGCACTTTTTTCTCTATGAATGTTTCTCTGTCTGTGTGTGTCTTTCTGTCTCTGTCTTGTTGTCTGTCTTGTTGTCTCTGTCTCTCTCCCTCACTGTCTCTGACTCTGTCTCTGTCTCCATCTCTGTCTCCCTCCCTCTCACCCACTCTCCCTTTCTCTCTCTCTCTCTCTCTCTCTCTCTCTCTCTCTCTCTCTCTCTCTCTCTCTGTTTCTCTCTCTGTCTCTGTGTGTGTGTGTGTATACATGTGGTGGCCTTTGTACTTTCCACCTTTTCTGTGTAGATACATGAATTCTTTCCAGTGTGCTATAGTTGACTAAAACATTCACTATGGAAATTTGAACCAGCTGTACTATATAGCCTGGAGCATAACAGCCTATTTCCTCTAGCTATGTATAAAGATACTCTTTAGAATCTACAATGACAATTTCACTTAGCAATACAAGTTTTTTAAGTGTATCCTGGCATATGCTTGCATTCCCCCTTGATGATTGCATCATTGTCTGGAAGCTCTTATACCATAAAGTATAGACATAGGTGCACGTGTTTGTGCACTAGTGTGCAGAACTGCTTGTGAATATCTAAGGATGAACAGTGGAGATAACACTGAGTGACCCAGGGCTGCATACTCCATTCCAGACAGTATCCACCCTAAGTAAACATGTATGAGAACTGAACATAGCATCGCATTAACACCTAGGGACATTTTTTTCTATGAAGTTCTCATTACCTAGAATGTGTGTATGTCTGTGTGTGTGTGTGTGTGTGTGTGTGTGTGTGTGTTGGTTTTCATCTTTCTTTATAAGTATATTATAATACTTGCAATATCTATAATAGTAACATCGTCTGTCATGCCAATAAGTAAATAAAGAAATCAGAACTTGTTTTTAAAAATTGACAGAACAGAAAGGAAGCACTTAAAAACAATTTCTTTCTCATAGTTTAGGAAGCTAAATTGTAAAATCAAAGTGAGGCTCACTTGGTTCCTGGTGTGGCTTCCTGGCTTGCAGGCTATGTTCTCTCTGTGTTCTTGATGAATAGAAAGACACCTGTGCATTCTCTTTCATTCTCTGTAAGGACACTCATCTCATCCAGGGGAGCCCCGCCCTCAGGACTTCATCTAATCCAAAGTCTCTCCAAACTCAGCAGTCATGCCTCAACAAATGAACCGAAGGGAGGCACAGACAGTCAGTCCACATAACAATTGTATCAATGACAGGGAAAACACAATCTCTAGTATCAAATTGTCCCCCAGTTTTACATTCTTGTGACAAGAACCTTCCTGTTGTTTTTCTACCCTCTGCTGCTGTTCTTAGGGTATTTGTAAATGACATCCTAGGAAGGGGCTGGGAGCTGGGACCTGTGACAGTCTCATGGCCTCAAATGCACAGCAAAACATGAGGTGTCTAGTGGCCAATGTGAGGACTACAGACAAATCACACCCTTTCCCAGCATCCCAGTCAGCTTTCCTTCCTCACTTCAGCAGTTATTGGCTCTATGCTTGCCCAGTATGTTCCAATGGACTTTCCCAGAATGTGAGCATCTGAGCACCTAAAAAGAACAGGACAAGTCAAGGAGTGAGGTTCCAAGCTGACCTTGTGGGCCATTTCGCCAGCAGCTAAAGGAGAGATATTAAAATGCTGTCCTGCTGGAGAAGAAAAGACCATTGCTTTTTACCTTTATCCAACCCTGCCACTATCTTCAGGCCCCTGAGTTCTCACTGTCCTAAAAATAGCTTATAAGCTAAAACCAAAATAGCAAAATAAGAACTATCTGACTGTTCTCATTTTAACAGCAGGCTCAGTGACACTCCCTTTGTGGCCTTGATGGGACATGGCAGAGCAGGCTTCACTTGCTGTTCAGGACAGCAGAAGCTAGCCTTTGTCTGCTCCAGACTATTGTACCCTCTGCTACAAAAAATGTGGACATCCTATATTATTGGGAAGAACAAATGCTTGAATGTCTATAGTACTATGGCCAGCATTGGGCTCACTACAGGCCTTTGTTTTTATTGCACATTGTTCTTACTTTCATAGATAGCTGTGGTGAGAAGGGGAATGTCTGGGGTCTCCTATCCATCAGCATCCTGGAGGTGACCACTATCTGGGTCCTACATCTGAGGCTTTTTTGCTGATATCTGCTGTCCAAAGAAATAGAGTCAGGGCTACACAAACACTGTCTTTTTTTGTAGTTGAGTCTAGAAGACTCCTTCATGGAGCTGGTCTGGGTGTTAGGAGATGTACAGCCCACATTCACCAAAAGCAGGTATCTTCTAGATCATACCCCAGTGTTTCTCCTTATCTTTTTGACCTCTACCCTCAAGTTACTGATCTGCTCCTTCAGCTTTCTGTGGCCCTGGATGCGACACCATGTTTTCCCTCAGATCCATTTGTGCCGACAACAGTTCTGGGGCTGCCTTATAACTCCCCTCTGCAGGAACAAAGTGGGGTAACAGTGTTGCACATGGGACCTGTTTGGTTTTAAGGTACCAAAGCTGGTGACTTATATGGGGAAAGTGTCATTGAGGTCCTGGATTATGGAATTTTCTCCTGTCTACAGCCTGTGTTTGGAGCAGCCTCTGCCAACCTCTCTGACCTAGAGGGGCTCCATCCTTTGACAAGAGTGGACAGATGATAAGTTACAGGCCATTGATACCACACAGGAAGTTCAATTGCTGGCTGAAGCAGTGACAATATACACAAGTTGTCGTACTATGTTACTTCTCTGCTCATGGGAAGTGCCAGGGTATATGCACTGTAGTATATACCATTAGGCTGTGGGTACACTAACTCAGGTTCATTGTAAGACTTCCATACCTCTTCTGCATATTCATTTGTTATTCTGTTCAGAGAAAGAGACATTCCTTTTTAAAGAAAGCAAAGAAGAAAAGGAAGAAGGGAGAATAAGTGAGATCAGGGGGTGGGGTGGGAGGGGATGAAGTGACTGAAGGGTCTGGGTGGGAGGAATGGAAGGTAAAACGATTAAGAAAAAAACCACAATAAAGGCTGCTTTTGCTCCAGGTCTGTGAAGTGGCAAGTTGATCCATTTGTCAGCTTTTATATCTGCCAAATGGAGATACTCACTTTTAAATTTTTCCTAACACCCTAGGGCTTTGGGAGAATCAATGAGCTTGCACTTCTGCATGGTGCTTGTGTGATGGAAGGTGCTATGTCAATAGCTGGAAGATATAAATAGTAAGAACTGCATATTCAGGATGCCTGGGGTGTCCCTTGATGGTGATGTGTTGACTCAAAATAAATTCTGCTCCAGCAGATGAGTGTTTTGAATCATGCCGAGCATTAGGGAAACTACCTTTCCACCAGGCACAGTTCGCACATTCATTGCATAGGAGCACACGTTTGTAATTCCAGTGCTGGGGGCGGGGTGGCACTGATAGAGGCAGAAGGGTGCTGATTTTTAGGTCAGCCTAATTCAAAGAGTAAACAATAAACGAACATTTTTTTATTGCTAGGTTGGTCTTGCCCTATCCATAACTTAGAGCTTATGGAGTAAAAAACGCTGTTCTGGGCACTGAAGAGATGATGGTTCGGTGGCTAAGAATACATACTGTTCTTGCAGAGGACCTGAATTCACCCATGCCAAGTGGCTCACTACAACTTATAACTTGGAGATGAGACACTCTTTTCTAGCTTCAAGAAGCAGCTTCACACATATGTGTATATACACACACTTATTTTTTTATCATTCTGCTAGTTCATATATCTACTCATGTGCATATATGTTCTTGTGTGTGAGAGAGAAAGAATAAGAGTGAGCAAGAGAGAAGAGAGAGAGAGAGAGAGAGAGAGAGAGAGAGAGAGAGAGAACCTGAGAATGAGAGAACAAGAGTAAATGAATAAAAGTGAGCAGGAGGAGGCTGGGGTCTGAAAAAGTCATTTAACCTTAACTTACAAATTGGGACAACAAAAGTGTGTATTCATGTTTCCGTAGGTGGGATGAATAGCATCTTGCATGCATGTGTTTGCTATGGAACCCAATGTTAGCATGCAAAATACATGAAATATCCCTATTAATGGCATTCTGTCCTTTCCATTTTTTTTCACCAAAGTTATAGTCCCAAAGGATATGCCTAATGGGATTGCACCCTCGTTCAGAACCTAAGCAGACCCTCTCTTTGCTGTCCCCTCGGATTGGGGACAGGTGAAAAGCCTCACACAGTACCAAATGCTGTCCTTGATACCCTGCAAAGAGAAGCTGGAAAGGTAAAGAACATTCCTGAGCAAAAAAAAAGAGGAAAAAAATCTCTGTGGTGCACAGAGAAGTGAGAGCAAGCATCGGTTTGTGTCTTTGTCAAGGGTCAGCAGAGGAGGAAGTCTTTAGCTGGTGGGAGAACGAGTTGGTGTTGATCTCTGGACTCCAAGGTGGGAGCAAACATGAAATAATTTTCTCTTCCTTCTGACTGGTGCAGCAGTGGTTTATAATTAGAGGATTTTTCCAGGGAGAGAATGTCAGAAATTTATGGCACAAGAGCCTGCTTATTGGATGCCTGCACATAAGCAAAGAAAGGACAAAACACTTAGGGAAATTAGAAGCCATTTAGAAAATAAATCCCCAGGGAATCTTTAGAATTTCAATGGACTGAGGACAATTGCTATTTTCTACAATATTTTTCTGTCTCTCTCTTTTTTTTTTTTTTTTTTTTTTTTTTTTGTCTCAAGGAAGGCCACACTTTTTGAGAGAGTACTGAGCTGCTAGCAGGAGCTGAGCAGCCCTAAATGGGAAGCATGCCTAAAAGAGGTGAGATCAGAAGCCATAGGAAATATCCTTCCTTCAGACGAGGACACAGACTACAGGCTCAACACATGACTCGAACAGTAAACACAAGGTGCTGCAGATGACAGATGATGATGATGATTACACAGCTACCATGGTGAGGAATGACAACCAGAAGTGGGGAAACCATGGGGAAGTTAGACTTGTGTGTTTTCCTGGGAAGACAGAGATGACAATCTGTTTACCCAAGACAGGGCACCCACCAATGACAGACCAAAGAAATAATTTCACCTGAGTCTAACTTGGCGAACTTGTGACTTTACCTACAGGAGGTTACCTACAGGAGTGTGGGCAAGGAGTTACCTACAGAAGCATGGTTGACTTAAAGGCAACTGCATCCCAGAAAAGCCCACTGCAGCATGGTCAATGTCTCATGAGACCTGTATCTTGTGAGCTACTTACATATACAACTTGCAGGCCCCTAGGCTGCTTACAGAGTCTCCTCTCCTTGGCAACTCTTGGACTTATATGACTTTGGAGAGAAAATGATGAATCCTAAAAGTTTTAAGAACCTCTTGAGACTAGTGAGTTTTGTTTACTTTCATAACCTTGAGGATCCTTCCTCCAGAGTGAATGTTTTGACTCCAAAGAAACAGGGAAGGCTAGAGGGGATCTGAGTGCTATAGAAGGGAGACTGTGTCATATGTAGCCCTAACCTATAGAGCCAAGGAGTAGTCTGACTAAGCTACTAGATGGCCAGATATCAATAATCTTCTCAAAAGAAGAAGCTGATGCTCATTTTCACCACTTTATATCCCTGAAATTATATCCATTGGCTTCCCATAACTACTCTGTTATTAAGCATTTGGTCAAAAATTAAAAAAAAAAAAGCAAACCTTAAAACCACACATATCAGGCTGAGTGAGTACGCATCTCAGTGGTAAAGTGCTTGCTCAATATGTACAAAGATCTGGGATTGATCCTCAGCAGTGTAGTAGAAACACTATAGAACATGCACACGTGAAGATAATATGTTTTATAACGTTCTAACTTAACTTTGCGATCATGTGAAAAATTATTTGATATAAAATACTGTTAAACAAAAAAAATCCTCCCTCATTTGATCATAAGTATAAGAATATAATGTGGAAGTATTCAGATTTGGAGTAATGGTTGTCTATTTGCTAAGGTTTAAATTGGTGTTTGCTAACATTCTCCCCAGTGGATCTCTGAGGGAGGATATGGTAGGGGGTCGCTGTGATCAGGATAGAAGCTGCTGCTCACACGTGCTCCTTCAACTCCTCTCACTATTATTGTTCTCCAGCAAAGCACTGATGGAAACAAGTTGCTACATTTCATCCCAGCCTTATCTACATCTACAGAGTTAACAAAATCAGCGTTTTTAATGAATGTCTGCAATCAGTCTCCTAATCTTAATTTCTAATTGGATGCAGCATCATTGTGCTGCATTATTTAGAATAAATCATTGGATTTCCTAATTCATATTCGTAATGTGTCTCAGTCTTCACAAAAATATTAGGTTGATTTATTAAACTGTGCTTAATAGACTGAGTTATAGTGTTAAACACACAATGATCTCATATTGAAATAAAAATGAATAGTAAATTCCAAGGACTAGGAAGGTTCTAAATTCTACTTTATGGGTTGGGCTGCTGGTGAGATGCCTGCATGGTATCTGTTCCTTGTCTTTCCTCGTGACCAACTGGACATTACCTACCTTTTCTGAATGTATTTTTTTTCTTTCTTTGTTTGTTTTCTGAGATAGTTTGTTGATAAGTAATTAAGGCTAGCCTCAAGGTTGCCATCCTCCTCCCAGAGTCCCCAGAGTGCAGCAATTATCACACATCTGGCTTCAAATGCTTCTCTCTCTCTCTCTCTCATCAAAATTGCTCCCATGCCTGTCTTTTCACCAACATCAAGACATGAGATGGACATGCTCTGCCATATTCATGTTAAATGATGCCAGTACCAAGCAAAATAACCAACTTCTCCTGGATGAGTGCTCCAAGGAAATCCTTCTTGCCAGAAGTTAAGATTCAACTATAGAATCTGCCCATCAAGGTTCAGTCTGAGAGCTTCCCTTTGCACTGACTCTAACCAGTGTCAATCAATTGCTCAGTTTGTAGGAGCTACTTCACTGATGTGGTCACCAAGCTAATTCCACGGGAAGTCTGCTTGCCTGTCCTTTTCTGGGTGAGTATGAGGAGCTCAGTGTCGCGGGTGTCCAGATCAAGACAGGAGCCTGCATTAAAGGGGCCTTTCTCTCCTTTCTGCCTCTTTCTCCCCTTCCCCTCTGTTTCTCTTTTACTAGATATTAAGTCCAGAAGCTCATACATATCAAGCAAATGCCTTACTGATGAATTTTGCATTTGTTTGTTTGTCTAAAGATACTTTCCTTTTAAGAAGGAGTCTTCCTAAGTTTACTAGTCTGATTTTAAGCTTGTGTAGTCAAACCAAGCACTGGACTCAAAATCCTCCTGTCTCTGTCTCCTTAGTAGCTAAGAGTATAAGCTCATACCAGCAGACCCTACTTGAACTTATTTAATTTTAAGTGCACATTTAATTCAAATTAGAGCTTTTAATAAACATTAACACTGTGACCTCTCCCAGAACAATTAAATAAGGAATTCTGGGTATAAGACTTTGATATTCATATTTTTTGACACTCATATGCAGTACTGATCTGCATCCAAGGTCGGTAGAAAATGTTAGCATTTGTGACTCAGATATTCAATAACTCCTTTTTAACAAATATTTCTTGATGGCTTTGTATATTCCAGGCACTTCTGAGTTCTAGAAATGAGATACACATAGGAATGACTTGGTTTTCAGGGGGAGAAAGAGAGCAACTGTTAGATCAAGACACACATTGGGCAAAGGAAGAAGATAAAGTGATGTGTAGAACAAGTCTGGGTGCCTCATGCTACCATGGTGGTCAGAGGGGATCTTGGGGAACTGACCTAAGATCAAGTCCTGAACTCCAAGAATTAACCATGCATCTTCCAGGTAGCAGAAAGGTGTCTGTCCTGTACCTGTTTCCTCTCACTTTCCTCAGCACCCCACTGAAGGTAGGCACATTAAGACTTAGGAAATGAATCAAACTTACAACTCAGGAGGCCTCTTAAGCTGAAAATATTGACAAGGTATCTCTCATTGTTATATGACCAGTAACAATTTCTGGGGAGATGGGGACATAGTGGAGAAGCTGTGTACAAATCATGTAGGGAGCTCCAGGGATACAACTCTGCTGTCTGGGTGGGCTTTTAGTGCTGCAGATGCCTCCCTCATACTCCTGTAAGTGACTTTACTGGTTCTCTAAGGTTGTTTGATTGCAATAATTTTTTGGTCTGTCACCAATGCCTTTTGTGGATGAATAGATGTTTGTCTTCCTAGATAAAAACCATATAACAGAAGGTCAGGGAAGAGGTCCTATAGTTATGAAAAGTTGAGGGTTCCACATACCTGGGGAGTATGTGGATATCTGTGAGGAGCTGCATGGAATATAGCAAGGACTTGGGATATACTATGAGCACTAAGAAGCCTTGGTAAAGTACTGGACTAGGGTGGGCTCTCAATACAACATGTTCCAGACATGACCTATCTCTATCAACACCACTGCATGGGATGGGCGAATGCTCCCGAGTACATGTTAGAGAAAGGGGAAACAGCTAGAACAGCCAGATGGCTACCCAGAAAATCAAGAATCAGAGGATAGTGATGCAGTAAGTGCCAGAAGAACTAGGCATGTTCATCTGTGAAAAACCAAGAAAGCATTCTGGAGGAAGGGTGGCATTACCAAGGGGGTCCCTTAAGGGTCACATGTAATGTGAGAGGATTGTTCAATAGTGTCCCCAGAACCACATAGTGCCAGAGAAGTTCTGACAGAATTTCAGTGTTCACTGTAGGCCTGGACATAAGGGAGTTGTGCTGTTGCTGTCAGGTAGGGCCAGAGGGTAAATGAAACCTCTATTCGGAAGGAAATGAGGGCGCTTCCCAAGAGCAGGCAGAGGCTGCCCTACATAAAGGCAATTACTCTACCTGCTCTTCTCTGGGGAAGTGGGTTAGGGATTGGACTCTTTTCAAGATGAGTCAGGAGGGATGATAGATTGTAGGCAAAGCAGAGGTAGATGGAAACCCAGTGTCCTGACCTGGTAAGGGACCTTTGATACAGAACACAAAGGGTGTATGAAAAAGCTGTGTGTATATTCAAGAATATATAAATGTATACCATACAAGTTAAAGAGTGGAGTACAGTGTGTGTGTGTGTGTGTGTGTGTGTGAATGTATGCAACTTCCTAGAGAGAGTGAATGACTGTGTGTTATTACAGTGAGTGTATATCATTGTGTATGAGAAGATGAGAGGTGCGTCTATGTCTGAATGTGTGTGTATGTGTGAGACACTGTGTATGAGATGGTGAGACAGGATGTATGTTTCTGCATGTGTGTGAATGTATGTCTGTGTAAGTACTCATACGTATGTGTGAACATGTGTTTGTGAGTGTGTGACTAGAGGCGGTGTAGTAGCTGACATGTTGGTATGAGCAGCTCATTGGTGTCATGTATAACTCAGTTCTTACTCTGTCCAGGACATCTTTTATTCTTAACCAACAACTGTCATGAGGCAACAATATCATATTTAGTTATATACTGTCATGGTTTTGGGGCAGGGGAGAATGAAAGTATGTTACTGACTTCCTCTACAAATGTGGGCAAGATTCAATGTATCCTTGAAAAGCTAGAAATTGGCCCCCAGTGGAGAAAAACCTTAATATAAGCCAGATCTGACAGCGATGTTGAAAAGAAGTAGGTAACATCAGAGATAAGGCGGAAGATATCCTCTCTGGGAAACACGATGTGTATTGTAGCAAGAAGTAGGGATGCACATACTGGGCTGTTTACCTCTCATGCGGGTGAGATTAACCTAGTCAGGTTATCTCATATTCATTTGCAACCCGTTGGCATGTATTCCAGTAGAACCAGAAGTGCTGTGGCTGTAGGGGAAGCCAAGCCACAGAGCAATAGCTTGGAAATCCCAGGGAGTGTCGCACACAACAACATAACCACCTGTAAGAGGCTTGTATAAAGACAGACTGCATGCAACTCTCTTGCCTATTTAAGCAGTTATTTATTTTGTCTATGCTAACACCTGTATGTTAACACTATGTACCTCTGACACAGTGTGCACAAAGAGCTTAGAAGATAACTTACAGGAATTTGTTCTCATCTTATACCATGTGGATGTCCCAGGATCGACAAAGGTTGTTTGTATTGGTAGCAAGTGCCTTTACCTGATGAGCCATCTTGTCAACTCCACAAATAACCTTTTGTTACAGCAAAGTTTAAGCATATTCTATAAAAGTGGTTTATGCTTACTTTTGCCAGGAGAGGCCTTGTAACAGCTCAGGGTGCTCAGAGATGTCAGTTCCTAATACTGATTATCTGTACTTCCCCTGGGAACAATATAGCCTCCTGCCTCCTTTGCTCATATTTCTGTCTATGTAATTCTGATTTAAACCACCACAAGCCACCACAACAATAAACAAAAAGTTTGTCTTAATTTATTTTATGTTGTTATAAGCAAAGAACAGAAGACTGGAGAATTCATAAAGACTTTTGACTCCTGGTTCTAGAGAGACCAAGAAGCTAATTGGACCTGGCATTTGGTAAGGCCCTTCATGGTGTATCATCCCATCATGAGACATATCAATTAGTGGGGTTTTAGCTTAGTGGTAGAACATTTATCTAGCATGCATGAGGCACTTGGGCCAATCCCCAATACCAAGAAAGAAAACAAGAAGGAGGGAGGTAGAGGAGTAAGAGAAATCTACCTTAAACACCTACCTGTTCCAGGCTTGAGAAAAAAACAGTTATCTAGATTCAGATGACTCCCAGCTCCTCACAATCTTCTGGGAAAAGACAGGTAGGCAAATTTATGCCCAGAAGAAGTAGAATAACATAATGACTATGTTATTAAAGCAGCTCTATAAAACTGAGCAGTTGATTGGCCCTTGTCAAGTATGCAAAATAATTTTGGATTAATGAGCATAGCACGTGGAAGTCTTAGAGTTACCTATGTAGTAGACATTTTTTAATCTGGTCCTTGATTCTCTGGGTAGCACTCCTTGTCTTGTTATGTGACATCCTGTGCCGCTTCAGCACTCTGCCAACATGAAAGTCATCACAAGATTGTGATCCTTGACTTTGGGGCAGAACTTTGAGTATATCTCTTTTCTTTATAACTCATTCTGGGTTGGATCATGTTATTGGCATAAAAGTATAGACTAGTACAAATGGGAAGTGCTGGTAGGTGGACTAGATGGAAAGTTCAGCTGGAAATGAAGCAACTGTAGAAGAGAGTGATGTAGGGACCAGACAGGGCAAATGGCATGGAGGAAAGGGAACAGCTGAATGTTGGCTACTCCCACTCCATCTTGACCTGGAAGAATTCTTCGAAAACCTGGTTTTCCACTGTCTATGATGGGAATACCTGATCTCTGAGTAGGCCATTCATATAATGGCATAAGGTATTTGTTTCATGTTTTAATGTGCATTTTTGTAAATATGTGCAAAGAGATCAAAATAAAAGGGTAAAGACAATCAAAATGCATTATAGACTTGTAATGTGCAATAATCCATAGAAAAAATATATCTGCAAAGAGTTATAGTCATTCCTAGGGTTTAGTCATTTTAGGACATCTTAGGTGAATTCTCTATGGGCATTTCTTTCTCATTAGAGTTGAAAACACATACTTGACAATCTGGTTTGACTCCAAGGGCAGTTTTCTGGCTCTTTTCTCCTTTTTGTAATCCTTGCCTTACTTATTATGTCTTGTTTTTCCTGCACAGCGGAGTGTAGAGTGATTAATAGCAATAATTGTATGTAGCAAGCTAGAGAGAGCTCTCTGAGTTCCATGCCTTTTCGCAGCCTGAGGAGAAAACCCAGGAAATGATGTGAGATGAGAGATGTTCAGACGATGGCTGCTGATCTGAGACCAGGGCTCGGAGTAGTGAAGAGTTTCTCTCTTGCATGCTGTGACTGGGGCTCGTGGCCTATGGCTCTTACTCCACCTAATGTTTAAGGTAAAGTCTCTTCCTAACCCTGGATCTTAGGGATTTATGTAGTCTGACTCCTCACCAAGCTCCAGGGATCTACCCGTGGTTATGGACATGTGCAAGATTTTTATTGTAGTGCTGTAGATCCAAAGTCAGGCCTTCATGTAATAGCAAACATTTTCTTACTTAAGCTATCTTGCTGGAGTCCTGCCTTTTTATGTGTGGGGACAGTGGCAGTGGATATTACTGCAACTATGACATGCCATCCCAATATTGCTCAGGGACCTGGAGCTGGAGGTGGGGATGGAAATAGAGATGAATATAGGACCTGGGTAAGCCCAGATTCCCTGCTTTCAGCTTGGAGAAGCTCTTAAATTAATGATGCTAGGACTGTAGGTCACGTACCAAAATTAGTAAAGGGGCAGCTAATTGCTGTACTGTTATGTTGTCACTGGTAAAAGCATCTCTGATCCCTTAGTGCCTGTCTGAAACTCCCCATGTTATGATCATTTTCCAAGCTTGGGAGAGAATCCAAGTTTTTTTCCTGTCTGGCCCATACCCACTGGACTTTTAGAACACAGAAGGAAGGATAGGTCTTTTATCCGTGTCTGGCAACTGTAGCTCACCAGAAGTCCCCTCTACTTCCCATTTGTGAGCAAGTAGCTTTAGTGCAGTTTTCTTCTTTGGAGGGCTTGGGAGACAGCAGGGCTCACCAACAACCAGAACAAAACATGAATTAGTATTTCAATAACATCCCAGTTACAAGCTGTTTGTGAAATCTTATTAGTTATGACCTTAGTCACCCAGCCCAGGAAGGCCGACCTCTGGATCTGTTAGACAGAAGAGTAGGAATCAGCTGCGAGAGCATCCCAGTTGTGAATGATAGCTACTAATATCCTAGCTGCTCAAGAAAGACTTTTGCTGAAGTGCAGAGAGAATGGAAGCCTGAAGACAGACATACCAGGTCATCCACAGCCCTCCAGATTCCCTATGAATTCAGGAGACCATGTATGTTTTAGTGGTCTATGCATTTGCTACCTATTCTTATGGCCTCTCAGCTATCTGTGTACATGCTGCCTTCATGGGGCTCAGCCAACATCTGCTTACTAGGAATTACAAGATCTGTTGACTCTCAGATTCCACTTCAATTAACGCAGAAATTGTCTCTATAGGAATGAAGCACACTGCCATCTCTGCAAATAACTGCTACATATTAATGAGATATAAGAACCAGATGTTGTCATGTCTTCTGAGTAAAATAGTGATTCTCATCTTTCTATTGCTGGACCCCTCATGATGTCAAGCAGTATCCTTGATACTGGAAATCTTTAATCCAAGGAAAGTTGTGGGCTAGAAATGTCCTTCCATCATGACCAGGGGTCTCCCAGATGAACCTCCATGGTGGTGTTACTATTTTTACCCACCTGTGACAAGTCCTCCAGGTGTTCACACTAATGCTAGTCAGTTCATATGATGCCTTTAGAGGAAACCACCCCTTAGTGCTACTAGAATCAACCAAAGGGGAACTTGGTAGAATATACCCGAAAGTTTGCAGTACACAATCCCAAGAATTAAGAATTAGTATTTGAATATGGGAGATCTACTCATTTTGTGGAAGCCAATCTGAGGCTGTGGGCATTTGCAAATCCTGTCTCCTGGAAAGATAGGACCTAGCAATTAAAATTTTTCTGATGTGATGTAACTGTTTTCAATACTTTTATTAAACTATGTTGAATGGACTTTTGTGTGCCATGGAAGTAGAATTCTGAGATGGTTCTGACCACCTTCCTTCTGCTTCTAAGGTAGTATAAGTCACTGAAGGAAATGAACAGAGGTCACACTGGTGAGCATCCTGCAGAGGTTGTCAAAGGCTTGCAGCATTGACTCTGAGATGGAGAGCTTGCCCAAATGGTCAACCAGAGGGAACTTTGAATCTTATTTCAGGCCACACCTAGAAAAGTCAGGGATGCATAAATTGAAGTGATTCAACAGAAGGCAGATCTCTCATCAGTGGAGGGCCATGTGGTGAGAATCTTGATATGATTTATAAGAAGTCAAAAGAGAACTCTGAACCAGCCCAGTACTCTGTCCTAGAGCAGTAAGCATGAAGATACTGGAGACTGAGCAGGCCTGGATACACACTCTTTCCCTGCTGACAGTCTCACCTTTCTGGTGCCCCAACGAGAGGATCTAGCATTCTGGTGACCAACTGTAATTCAAAGACATGGGCTTAAGTAAATGAGTGGCTTTCTCATGTTCATCTTGGAATTTGTCCATGTCATAGGAAACTGATACAGGTGACAGCACATGGTTCTCACCTACAAGCAGTGAACTCTATCTAATAGAGCTGGAATTCTGCATAGGGGAGTCATTAGTTCTAAGATTGTGGAAATTATATATTATACAGGAGAACAATGCCCAGAAAGAGAAAATCTAGTGCTTATAAGTCAGAACCTAAACGTTATTAGTCAAATTTACCAAGGTCACAGGCAAAGTTTTGAGAAAATTATGTCGGGACTCAGCTGACTACTTCCACTCCAGTGTTGCTGAGGGAGTTGTTCATCTTACACCTGTAGCCTTCAGTTTGTGGAGGAAGAAACAGATGGAACTTTCTAGGAAGTTCTGCCATATCCAGGTCTGACTCTAGGAAAATGTTCTAGGTAGAGTTCTTTAAGTGAAAAAGGAAGCTTGTCTGCTCTGTAGCCATCCTGATGGCTCATACACATGTTTATGCAGAATCAACACTAACCCAGCCAAGACTGACATTTGTTTATATCACCTTCTGATCAAAGCTTATTTCCAAAAGCATCCTTCACGTCCATGGCTCCATTCACTCAAATTTCCCTAGAGGAAGTTTCTATGAACTGCTGCATTCATAGTTAATGGTCTGAAAATCAAAGTAATAAAATCACTAGTTGTGGAAAAGTTGATATGGTGAAAAATGGACTCAAGGATTCAATTCTGGCATAATTCCCTAATATTCTCTTTTCTTTACCAATCAACCATTACTGTATAGAACTTCTTCTTCCAAAGTTGAGACAGCTATATTTGGGAGCTTTACTTCTGTTCTTGCTTCTTACTGTCCGATTAGTCAAGACAAGGGCCAGCGATTTCTTCATTAGCATGTATGAACTCACAGCATATGGACAGAGAGAAAGCCCATATTGCAGCATTACACCCAGTCAGTTGGGTTCCTTGGATCATAACAGATGGTAGAGGCCCTGCCTTCCCACTCAGAACCAGACAATGCCTAGACATTTCTGGGCATGCTGAGTACATAGCCTATCTTCTGAGGCTCTCTGCAGTCCACATCTGGTTATAACCTCTCAGCAGAGCTGTTTGCCTGGTGTATAGAGTCATCTCTGGGACTTGCTGAAGATTGGCACAAAAGAGAACAGATTCAGAAGACACTGCTCTGATTGACAGATGCGACTCTTTGACATGGAATGTGTGAATGGGTGGCAGGCAACAGTTAGCTCACCAATGATATATGGTGCATTGGATGCCAAAATAACAGAAAAAAGAGGTATTTTACAGTTGAATTATTTTCCCATATCCTCTTCTCACATGGATACTAACACTCATGACTGGGCAGCTTCAAGACTTTGCTACCTTACCTACAAGGGGCTGTTTAACTCAGTCTTCAGCTTCAAGAATTCATAGTGCTTAACATACCTCTACCTTTTTTATAGAAAGCAAGTTTAAATGCCCACAAGTTACAAGCTCTAAATTTTGTGGGTGTGTGCATGTGATGTGAGTCCTTGTTGTCACTTTGCTAAGTGTGGGGAAAAAGATGGTTCTTCCTTTAGGCAAGAAGCCAGGGTGCTCCAGTTAAGGCTGCTGCACAGTCTTGAGAGTCCCAATGCACTGGGAAAGTATTCAGATGACCCTGTTAAGAACTGTCAGTCAAAACCATCTCTGGTACCCTTCATAGCATAGGTGATATGTAGCCAACACTGAGCACCTGTCTGAAGTGCGGATAGCATGAAGAGAGAACCCTTTAAATAGTTCCTCAGGGATGAGCACTATGCTGGCCAGATGGCACAGTCATGATTGCATTCTGGAGTCTTTTCTAATGGGGGAGCAGGGCTCTGCATCTTCCTTCTTTGGTTGTTCTTTCCATTCTTCAGCAAATTCATTTGAACAGATGACTTGTTTCCACTAATGAGGGATTGCATCCTGCGTGCTTTATTAATGATCTTGTGGCAACAGCTAAGCTCCTGAACCTCAGACCTAAATTTACACAACATGCATGCTGCGATGAGAATGCTCAGAGTGGCCACTGTGACTGTAATCATATGACAATGCATGGCACACAGTTTATTGATTCGATGATATAGCAGATGACAAAACAACCATTGATCTGTTTCCATATTTATGGCCATACTATCATCTTCCTTTTGACTAAATGAATAGAGAAACAAAAAAAATCACATTAATTGGCCAAAATTTCAAGTGACATTGCATTCGAAGCCTCAGTGGAGAATCAGACATTGTAACATTCTACAGATGGGTCAATCAGGGGCCTATTACAAAAGGGTGGCCTTTGACTAGGCTAGATAATGATACAGCAGGGAGAACTTCCCAGCTACTCAACATGCATATGCACCCTCAGCACGAAAATCAGCTGCTCAAGCTACTAGAGGATACTTGTACTCCTCCCTTTCCAGCCTGGTTCATGGGCACGTCTGCCCTACCATTTGTGCCTTTAGCAGCATTGCTAATGAACAGCACTAGCTCAATGCCCAGGGACTGGAGGGAGCATTTCTGAGCAGCAGCCATGATGCTAGTTGGGGCTTTGCAGAGCCAGCTACATCACTCTTTCCCCAGCTCCCAGGTTGCACACCACATGATGCTCCTTCCTTTGAACCTGCAATGAAGCTATGAAATCCCTGAGGTGGAATTATTAAACACCAGGAGGCATTCATATACAGGATTTTAGAATAAGCAGTGCCACAAGGAACCCAAGCTCTTTTACAGAGTGACTGCATTCTAGTTCAGCTCATGGTGATCTTCAATCACCAGACAGAAAGCAAAGGTGCGTTTATTTCCTCCAATTCAGCAATTCTATCTGACGCAGAATGAACATGGATAGACTGACCAGACCCCAACACTTTGTAGGTGAGTGAACAACTGCCTAGGGCTAACAGTGAGCCCCTACACAGAATAACTGGCATCAGGGCTTCACCAAGTTGCTACTGAGGATAGGGGTAGTGTAGGTAGTATGTTTAAGACATCAGGTCGTGAGCAAGGACTGGAGCCTGGACATGTGTCCTTGAAATTTTAACATCACAGACATCAAACTCACCAAAGGTTTGAACATTAGTACTAGGGACTGGTTGATGAATGAATTCTCTCTGAAAGCTCTCTTACAGTTGCTCCTCATCTCAGTAAAGCTGAACAGAAGTCATAGTATATCATAAACTCCTTGTCTTATGCCCACATATGTGGTTCATTTAGGATAGAAAAATCATCTGTGCCAAGTATGTTTGTCTACAGGGACTAGAATAATCACCAGCAATTACTCAACACATTGGATTCTGACATCGTATAGATTTAGAAGTTCCCAAAGAAGTCCGTGAACCCCCAAAGGTTCCTAATCTTGAGTGCTGTTTGAAGGTGCTAGAAACTTTAAAATGTGGAGGTTTCCTGGAATGTCTTAAGTTGCCAAGTTCATACTTTTGTGGGGAATTGTGGGATATCAGCAGTTTCCTATTTCTAACTTTCACTTCCAGGCTACTTGCTTCTCTGAGAGTGTCCTGTGTCAACACAGTACCAGACCAGAGGCATTAACTGTTCATGAGCTGACGCCTACAAATCTGTGAACACAAGCAAGCATTTTCCTGTTATAAACTAACCATGCTAATGGAAAGATGATCAATATATTATCCAAGAAACTATAACAAGTTAAAAGATATTGCAGAGCTTCTTTTGTGTGTGTAGTATTGGGGAATGAACCTAACCCCTTTTATATGCTACTAGGCAAGTGCTATAGTCCTGAGTTACAGCTCTCTCTCTCTCTCTCTCTCTCTCTCTCTCTCTCTCTCTCTCTCTGTCTCTCTCTCTCTCTCTCTGTCTCTCTGTCTCTCTCTCTCTCTCTCTGTGTGTGTGTGTGTGTGTGTGTGTGTGTGTTTGTGTGTGTGCATGTGTGTCACTACATATACCCCGTTGGCCCCAAGCTCATGATCCTTCTGCCTTGGCCTAGTGCGAATTACAATTGTGCATGATCACTACATCTGGCTAATTGCCCTGCTTTTAAAGACTGTTTTCCCAAGTCAGGGAAATAACGTGAACCTTGGAAATAATCATAGAAGAGGTAAAGTCTAAGCTAATGCAGAAACAAGTTGGCAAGTCCATTTCCTTCTCAGTAAGAATCAAAGACATGTGTGTTAAGAGTTAAACATACTTCTGGCATGGGTGAGGTATGCTCTTAACAAATTATAGCTATTTTTTTTTAATTGTATGTGGTTTCAGTAAAAACTGACTATCTCAGGTTGCTTGATGACAGCAGAGATGAGAGGGTCTTTTCCTTCAGTAAATCTTTTGTGATGTCATTTCTGGAGAAAGGCCGAGACTATTGCTGCCTGGTATTGTGGGGTAAATCAAAGCTCTTCGGTTTTCACCATGATTTTATGCCAAATGCCTCATGGTTCTAGAATTTTATTCACTAATTGATTCCATAGCAATATCCTCTTTTTACTTATTTTTTAATCAGGAAATATGGTTAGTGGTTCCATCCTACTAGCATCTCATCTACCCTAGTATCAGTGGCTACATTCTGCTGCCTATGACACTTTATTAGAATATTATTAACTCTTCAAAATAAAGAATTGTTTTTAATTTTAAAAAAATAACATGGAAAAAGAGGCTCTAGGCCTCTTCTATGATTCCTGTGCAAGGAGAGGCTGGCCCATCTTATCTTAGACTACTGAGAGCCCCAACTGATGGAACAGAGGAGCTGTGTTAATATTATGAGGACTGGTGTCTCACAAATGACCAAAACCATTGGCCTCAAGTACAAATAGAGATGAGACACAGGAATTTACTACTCATGGTCAGCAAGACAAACTTTCTTGTGGATTAACCTTACCTCTATCATTAGAGACACTTCAGTGTATTGAAAATCCCTTTAACATTGAAGTTTACATATCACAGAGCTAGGAACTTGTCCCTCTGCATCCATTTTTTCATCTACAAGTTCAACCAAGTGAATATTGAAAATATCAGAGGATCTCTACTACCATTACTCCTTAAAAAACTCAACATATCACCTATTTACATGGCATTTATAATATACTAATATATGGTATATTTATTATAAGTAAATATATTTTAAAACTGACTGTGTCAAAATCAATGGCCTCTAATACAAATGGAGATGAGCCAAGATTTAGATTAAGTTAGACATAATTTAAAGATGTGAGAAATATTATACTATACTATACTATAATATTATAGTATTATAATACTATACTATTTCAAATAAGGGACTTGATTCTGGGTTCCTGGGAGGATATATATATATATATATATATATATATGTATGTATATTTCAAATCTTTATCAGAATAGCTTTTTTATGGAGTTTTTTTAATGGAGAGTTGGTGGTAGAGATAGAAAGACTTTTGGCTAAAATTAGTAAAGGTCTATGTAAACAGAACCAATAGATCAAAGGGAAGGAGAGGTGTATGCTGTGTTATAAACATTCAAATGCCATGAATTAAAGGAATAGGAGGATGTTGGGTAAGGAAGGAGCAAGGCATCCCTATTTCATTGATGGTGAGCTGGGAGTAGAAAATCTTGGTTTTGACTTCAGTGTTTGGTGAAGAGCCCTCTCATGTTAGGAAAATGAATACTGAAGGTACAAAATAATACAAATAATCTGCCTGAGTTCCACCCACTAGGACCAAATTAGCTACAGTCTTGTGACTATCCATAGCTATAAGAATCTACCTTTGAAATTTTCCATGAACTAAAATTTTAAGGTTTTATTTGCCTATCCCATTTCAGAATATCAAAGGATACAGTTGCCAAAATAATAGAGGACATGAAGATTCACACCAACACAGATCCTCCTAGTAACTTTTGAAAACCAGTACCCACAATTCCAGGAAAATATGTCTCTTAGTCAGGGTTTGTATTTCTGCACAAAACATCATGACCAAGAAGCAAGTTGGGGAGGAAAGGGTTTATTCACCTTACACTTATACTTTGCTGTTCATCACCAAAGGATGTCAGGACTGGAACTCACACAGGGTAGGAACCTGGAGGATGGAGCTGATGCAGAAACCATGGAGGGATGCTGCTTACTGGCTTGCTTCCCCTGGTTTGCTCAGCTTGCTTTGTTTTAGAACCCAGGACAACCAGCCCAGGGATGGCACCACCCACAAGGGGCCCTCCCCTGTTGATCACTAATTGAGAAAATTCCTTACAGCTTGATCTCATGGAGGCATTTCCTCAAGGGAGACTCCTTTCTTTGTGATAATGGCAGCTTGTGTCAAGGTGACACACAAAACCAGCCAGTACAATATGGCAGGGGAAAACAGCAAGGACCCACTCAAAGAGAAGAGACTGAGACATGTGGCCTACCTAGAGGGAAAGGTCTTGACATAGGTTATTGGAAACTGATATTCCACACTAATCATTCTTTATAGAGGCCAAACACAAAGAAATAACACACATACTCATTTCCCAGCATTCTGGTAAGAAGGTTTCTATGATTCAGATTTGACTTATGACTGGTAGCTTAGAAGCTTGCAGAATTTCTGAGTGGTAGAAAATCTCTCCTTATTCAATGAGAAAAGAAGTGTTAAGAAGATTGTCTTCCTGCCATTCTCCTTATCTCACCTCATCTCACCTCACTTCATGCTTCTGATAGTGCGTGTGTGAGGGTATCATGAAGCAATGATGTATTTGAATGAAAATCCCAGACCCATAGGATGGCCTAAAAGAAGGATATGCAGAGTCCTTGGAGACCCTGTATAACTCACCTCTTTCTAGAGGTAGGCCACGTTGATCTGAATCAGGGTTATTTGTGAGTTCTCTCACCTGAAGCCAACATATCTCACTGACTAAGATCTTTTTAATGAAAGCTTCCCTTTTAAGAATGTGCTGAAAACGTCTGGGCCTTTCTTATAAAAGATGTGTAAAATATAAAACGCATGTAAATTCAGCTTAACATTTATGCAGAAACTCTTTTCCATCGAAAATTACTGAGATGAAGTTGCAAGTATAATTAGCAGTGGTGGTATAAAGAAAGCCCTTATTCATAAATGCATATGAGCAATTAGTAGCAATACTTCCTTTCTTATGTGTCTAACAGTTTTGTGATTCAGGAGAGCAAATGGTGGAGATGGAAACTGCTGTACGGTCCAGGGAGTTTCCTTTAAGGAGCCAGAGGGGAAATATTTGAGGCTATGGTGCAAATTTGCTACCATTCAATTTAAAAGCTGCCATAGGCCCTATAAATAAATGAGTTGGGCTGAGGATCATGAGAATCATGAGGGCTATGTGCTGACTCCAGAAAAAGGTTCTAGGAAAGAGAAGGCACAGATGTTCATCAAGTGTTAAGTGTCAGAAGTCTTCCGTATATATTCACCTTAAGCTCTTAGCAAGTCCATAAATCAGAGAGGCTAGTTTTGGGGAAAAATAGGTCACCTAGCATTCTGCACCTGGTAGAACACAAAGCAGTGCTTTTAAAGCACCATGGCATGCTTCTGCTCATTGTTGAGGATTCATGCTTCTTTATGAATAAGACAATCTGACCAATAATGAGTCTAGAACCGACACCTGAAAAATACTATTCTCTATCATTTATTTTGAGATGAAGTTTGTTATTTGCCTGTGTCCCGCATACCTACTAAATAACTGCTCCTTGAGTTCTTGGACTCCTAAGAAAGGGATGTACCTCAGGATCTGGAAGGAATGGACCTGGGATTTTCTCAGCACATCTGCAACCTTGCTTTACAGTGTGGTTTGTGTGGTAGAGTTTTTCTCTGTCAGTCACTTGTACTTGTCTCCTGTGAGCTAGGTGCGTAGAAGAGGGACCCTTGTATTTACTTTTCCAGAGCAACCAACTTTGCATTCCTTCTTCCCATAAATCCCTCCAAGACTTTATAAGGAAGCAAAGAAAAAGGGTGTAAGTTAAGTATTACTACCACTGTATGGAAGAATTTACAGTGACAGAGTCCAAGGGTGGGAGAACTTGGTAGAAGTGTAAAGATCCCTGGAGGGTGTTCTGCCTCATCCAAAATTATGAGTGGACTTGCATGGTTTTCCAGAAAGAACAGATTCAGGTAGGAAGCCCTGATTTTTTGTTCATAGAGCTCTGTGTCTCCAGCCTACCTCAACTGCTCTGATGCATGTGTGTACAGGTGAATGTGGCTGTTTAGCTTTATCTTGCCACAAGAAGAAATGAAAAAAAAAATAATCAATCATGACATAAATCATATACAGAAAGGGTTTGCTGCACTGTATTTCACTTTTATATTTATTTCATATATTTATATACCATGCATTGAATACAAATGTCATGTTCAATCATTGACCTTTAAGTGAACTGGATGTGGAGCTAGTACACTTGTGCAATTCAAGCTATTCAGGAACCAAAGGTAAGAGGATTATCAGTTCAAGAGTAGCTTAAGCTGAATAATAGAACTATGCCTTGAATTTTCAAAGCAGGGGCAGGGGAGAGGTGCTGTTCAGCAGTAACTCAGTAGTAGAGTGCTTGTCAGAGTATACACCAGTGTCAGGGTTCAATCTGCATTGCTGGGGAAAAGAAAAGAAGCTTGCTGCTCTCAGTCTCTAAGGGTTTGCTATTCAAAGGAGTGAAGTACTGGTCTGCCCAGCTCCATTCTCCAGACTCCATTTTGTTCCTGTTATGAGAGGTACTTCATTTTTGTGTTATGTTGAATCTTTCTTATCCTATTAATATTACATTTTTTTGTTCTAGTCCTGGATTTGTATGGTAAAGAGATGATTACATTGCCAATTATATGTATAAGAACAGACCGCCTCAATCTGCCTTTGTTCTTAATATATTTTTGCAAGTCAGACAGTTTTTATATTTGAATAGAATTTTTCCCTCTTTTTTTTTTATTGCTTCTGGATTTTATGTGTTGCTTGTAAGGCTTTCCTCACTTGAAATATATTTATATTTATTTATATTTATACTTACTAAAGCTGCTTTTATCTCTCTGTTCCACTGTACAAATGGTACACACATATACATGTGTGTTACCAGACAAAAGAAATAGAGGGTTAAATTCAAGGCTGAATCAGATTTGGGGAAAAGAGTGTACTGGCTGGTTTTGTGTGTCAACTTGACACAGGCTGGAGTTATCACAGAGAAAGGAGCTTCAGTTGAGGAAGTACCTCCATGAGATCCAGCTGTGGGGCATTTTCTCAATTAGTGATAAGTGGGGAGGGCCCCTTGTGGGTGGTACCATCCCTGGACTGGTGCTCTTGGGTTCGATAAGGGAGCAGGCTGAGCAAGCAAGGGGAAGCAAGCCAGTAAGAAACATCCCTCCATAGCCTCTGCATCAGCTCCTGCTTCCTGACCTGCTTGAGTTCCAGTCCTGACTTCCTTTAGTGATGACCAGCAGCATGGAAGTGTAAGCTGAATAAACCCTTTCCTCCCCAACTTGCTTCTTGGTCATGATGTTTGTTCAGAAATAGAAACCCTGACTAAGACAAAGAGCATTGCAACTGGGGCAGCAGCAAAGCAGAACATGTACACCTCTGTAAGGTCTGAGTGTACTCAGTGAGGTCCAATTAAGACAAGGCTTGTTTGCTTGTTTGTTTTTAACTGAGGAGGATTAGACAAAGTATTTTCAAACAATAATCTTTTGACACATGATTAATAACAAAGATGACCTCAGTCTAAAGTTGAACACACGGCTGATGTCCAGATGTCCCTATAAAGATACTTTTTGTCTGATACTGTGGTGGCTTCTGTAGGAGCCCTGTCATTCTAGCAGTATTTTCTTAGGTTGCTTTCAGGCAATCCTACCTGTGCAATAACCCTTCCTTCCTAACCTACCAGCTTTCTTTTCTTATTTATTTATTTATTTATTTTTGCTAGGGATAACATAAGTGACTCCATATGCATTCTGTCTAACCAAATGTTTGGTTGTATTTAGCGCATTAGTTACTCTGGAATTTACATTCATAAAGTAATTTCAAGTGGGATTCTTACTTCGTCAAAGTTTATTAATTGTGTCTTGTAGTTTTAATAAGTTACTAAAACCCTTTGTGGCTTGAATCAACACAAAGCTACCACAAAAGTCCTATGTAATCCAATCAGTCCAACATGGCTCTTATAGGAAGAAACAAAGGTGTTGAAGAGGCAGCCTTCCTTCCCTACATGCTTACAGGCCAGGCTGTGTTTGATCTTTTCCTCCTCTAGCATTTGGACACTACTCACATTCCTTGACTCTTTCCTGCATCTTATCCCCCTTACCTTTCTCTAGCACAGACTCAAGACAGGAACCCTCTGCTTTTAAGATCGCCTGAAATTACACTGAAACCACCTGTGTAACTCACCTCACTGTTTTGATACTCAGGACTTCACTGTCATCTATCTGTAAAGACTCTATGTGGGATTTTATATGCTGTCTACTACAGCAAGAAGTGAAAAATTTTAAATGGAATCTGCTTTTCTTCACTCCTTGAAAATTCTATGTTTGAGCTGGAAAGATAGCTCAGTGGTTAAGCACTCTGGTTGGTTTTTTGTTTTTGTTTTTTATAATTTTTGTTTTTTTAATTTTTTAAATTTTATTCGATATATTTTTTATTTACCTTTCAAATCATTTCCCCTTTTCTGGTTCCCCACTCCCCTAAAGTCACATAAGCCCCCTTCCCTCCCCCTGTTCTCCCACCCACCCCTTCCCACTTCCCTGTTCTGGTTTTGCCTTATACTGCTACACTGAGTCTTTCCAGAACCAGGGGCCACTCCTCCTTTCTTCTTGTACCTCATTTGATGTGTAGATTATGTTTTGGGTATTCCAGTTTTCCAGGCTAATATCCACTTATGAGTGAGTGCATACCATGATTGATCTTTTGAGACTGGGTTATCTCACTTAGTATGATGTTCTCCAGCGCCATCCATTTGCCTAAGACTTTCATGAATTCATTGTTTCTAATGGCTGAATAGTATTCCATTGTGTATATATACCACATTTTTTGCAGCCATTCTTCTGTTGAGGGATACCTGGGTTCTTTCTAGCTTCTGGCTACTATAAATAGGGCTGCTATGAACATATTGGAGCATATATCTTTATTACATGCTGGGGAATTCTCTGGGTATATGCCCAGGAGTGGTATAGCAGGACCTTTCAGAAGTCATATGCCCAGTTTTCTGAGGAAGCGCCAGACTGATTTCCAGAGTGGTTGTACCAATTGCAACCCCACTAGCAGTGAAGGAGGGTTCCTCTTTCTCCACATCTTCGCCAACACCTGCTGTCTCCTGAGTTTTTAATCTTAGTCATTCTGACTGGTGTAAGGTGCAATCTCAGGGTTGTTTTGATTTGCATTTTCCTGATGACTAGTGAAGTTGAGCATTTTTAAAGATGTTTCTCTGCCATCGAAAGTTCTTCAGGTGAGAATTCTTTGTTTAACTCTGTACCCCATTTTTTAATAGGGTTATTTGGTTTTCTGGGGTCTAACTTCTTGAGTTCTTTGTATATATTGGATATTAGCCCTCTATCTGATGTAGGGTTGCTGAAGATCTTTTCCCAATTTGTTGGTTGCTGATTTGTCCTTTTGATGGTGTCCTTTGCTTAACAGAAACTTTGTAATTTTATGAGGTCCCATTTGTCAATTCTTGATCTTAGAGCATAAGCTATAGGTGTTCTGTTCAAGAATTTTCTCCCTGTACAGATGTCCTCAAGGGTCTTCCCCAGTTTCTTTTCTATTAGCTTCAGAGTGTCTGGCATTATGTGGAGGTCCTTGATCCATTTGGAGTTGAGCTTAGTACAAAGAAACAAGGATGGATCAATTCCCATTCTTCTGCATGCTGACCTCCAGTTGAACCAGCACCATTTGATAAAAAGGCTATCTTTTTTCCATTGGATATTTTCAGCCCCTTTGTCGAGGATCAAGTGGCCATAGGTGTGTGCGTTCATTTCTGGATCTTCAATCCTGTTCCATTGATCTGCCTGCCTGTCACTGTACCAATACCATGCAGTTTTTAACACTATTGCTCTGTAGTATTGCTTGAGGTCAGGGATACTGATTCCCCCAGAATTTCTTTTGTTGTTGAGAATAGTTTTAGCTATCTTGGGTTTTTCGTTATTCCAGATGAATGTGAGAATTTCTCTTTCTAACTCTATGAAGAATTGAGTTGGGATTTTGATGGGTATTGCGTTGAATCTGTATATTGCTTTTGGAAAAAATGGCCATTTTAACTATATTAATCCTGCCAATCCATGAGCATGGGAGGTTTTTCCATTTTTTGAAGTCTTCTTCTATTTCCTTCTTCAGAGTCTTGAAGTTCTTGTCATACAGATCTTTCACATGTTTGGTAAGAGTCACGCCAAGTTATTTTATACAGTTTGTGGCTATTGTGAAGGGTGTCATTTCCATAATTTCTTTCTCAGCCTGCTTATCCTTTGAGTATAGGAAGGATACTGATTTGCTTGAGTTGATTTTATAACCTGCCACTTTGCTGAAGTTGTTTATCAGCTGTAGGAGTTCTCTAGTGGAGTTTTTTGGGTCACTTAGGTAGACGATCATGTCATCTGCAAATAATGATAGTTTGACTTCTTCCTTTCCAATTTGTATCCCTTTGACCTCCTTATGTTGTCTAATTGCCTGAGCTAGTACCTCAAGTACAATATTGAAAAGATAAGGAGAAAGTGGGTCTAGTCCCTGATTTTAGTGGATTGCTTCAAGTTTCTCTCCATTTAGTCTGATGCTGGCTACCGGTTTGCTGTATATTGCTTTTACAATGTTTAGGTATGGGCCTTGAATTCCTGTTCTTTCCAAGACTTTAAGCATGAAAGGATGCTGAATTTTTCAAATGCTTTTTCAGCATCCAATGAAATGACCATGTGGTTTTTTTCTTTGAGTTTGTTTATGTAGTGGATTGCACTGATGGATTTCCATGTATTAAACCAACCCTTCATCCCTGGAATAAAGCCTACTTGATCATGGCGGATGATCATTTTTATGTGTTCGTGGATTCAGTTGGCAAGAATTTTCTTAAGTATTTTTGCATCGATGTCCATAAGGGAAATTGGTCTGAAGTTCTCTTTCTTTGTTGGATCTTTGTGTGGTGGTTTTGGTATCAGCATAATTGTGGCTTCACAGAAGGAATTGGGTAGTTTTCCTTCTGTTTCTATTTTGTGGAATAGTTTGAAGAGTATTGGTGTTAGGTCTTCTTTGAAGGTCTGATAGAATTCTGCACTGAAGCCATCTGGTCCTGTGCTTTATTTGGTTGGAAGGCTTTCTATGACCCCTTCTATTTCTTTAGGGGTTATGGGACTGTTTAGATGATCTATTTGGTCCTGGTTTAATTTTGGTATTTGGTATCTGTCTAAGAAATTGTCCATTTCCTCCAGATTCTCCAGTGGTGTTGAGTATAGGCTTTTGTGGTAGGATCTGATGGTTTTTGAATTTCCTCAGTTTCTGTTGTTATATCCCCCTTTTCATTTCTAATTTTGTTAATTTGGATACTGTCTCTGTGCCCTTTGGTCAGTCTGGCTAAGGGTCTATCTATCTTGTTGATTTTATCAAAAAAACAGCTTCTGGATTTGTTAATTCTTTGTATGGTTCTCTTTGTTTCCACTTGACTGATTTCAGCCCTGAGTTTGATGATTTCCTGTCTTCTACTCCTCCTAGGTGAATTGCCTTCTTTTTGTTCCAGGGCTTTCAGGTGTGTCCTTAAGCTGCTAGTGTATGCACTCTCCATTTTCTTTTTGGAGGCACTCAGGGCTATGAGTTTTCCTCTTAGAACTGCTTTCATTGTGTCCCAAAGATTTGGGTATGTTGTGCCTTCATTTTCATTAAATTCTAAAAAGTCTCTGATTTCTTTCTTCTTTGGCCAAGGTGTCACTGAGTAGATTATTGTTCAGCCTCCATGTGTATGTAGGCTTTCTGTTGTTTTTGTTGCCATTGACGACCACTCTTACTCCATAGTGATTTGATAAGAGGCATGGGATTAGTTCGATCTTTTTATATTTGTTGAGGTCTGTCTTGTGACCAATTATATGGTCGATATTGGAGAAGGTACCATGAGGTGCTGAGAAAAAGGTATATTCTTTTGTTTTAGGGTGAAATGTTCTATAAATATCAGTCAAGTCCAATTGGTCCAAAGCTTCAATTAGTCTTACTGTGTCCCTGTTTAGTTTCTGTTTTCCTGATTGGTCCATTGAGGAGAGTGGAGTGTTAAAGTCACCCACAATTATTGTGTTAGGTGCCATGTGTGCTTTGAGCTTTAGTAAAGTTTCTTTTATGAATGAGGGTGCCCTTGCGTTTGACACATAGATGTTCAGAATTGAAAGTTCTTCTTGGTGGATTTTTCCTTTGACCAGAAAGAAGTATCCTTCTGTATCTCTTTTGATGACTTTAGGTTGAAAGTCAATTTTATCTGATATTAGAATGGCTACTCAGGCTCGTTTCCTGAGACCATTATCTTGTAAAATTGTCTTCCAGCCTTGTACTTTAAGGTAGTTTTTGTCTTTGACATTGATGTGTGTTTCCTGTATGCAGCAAAATGTAGGGTCCTGTTTCCTTATCCAGTCTGTTAGTCTATGTCTTTTTATTGGGGAGTTGAGTCCATTGATGTTAAGAGATATTAAGGAATAGTGATTATTGCTTCCTGTCATTTCCAATGTTATTTTTATATTTGAATGGTTATCTTCTTTTGGGTTTGAGGAAAGAAGGTAACTATCTTGCTTTTTCCAGGGTGTCGTTTCCGTCCTTGTATTGGAGTTTTCCTCCTATTATTCTTTGTAGAGCTGGGTTTGTAGAAAGATATTGTGTAAATTTGGTTTTGTCATGGAATATCTTGGTTTCTCCATCTATTGTGATTGAGAGTTTTGCTGGGTATAGTAGTCTTGCCTGACATTTGTGTTCTCTTAGAGTCTGCATGAGATCTGCCCAGCATCTTCTAGCTTTCTTGGTCTCTGGTGAGAAGTCTGGTGTGATTCTGATAGGTCTTCCTTTATATGTTACTTGGCCTTTTTTCTCTTGCTGCCTTTAATATTATTTCTTTGTTTAGTACATTTGGGGTTTTGATTATTATGTGATGAGAGGTATTTCTGCTCAGGTATAGTCTGTTTGGAGTTCTGTAGGCTTCTTGTATATTCATGGGCATCTCTCTCTTTAAGTTGGGAAAGTTTTCTTCCATAATTTTGTTGATGATATTTGCTGGCCCTTTCAGCTGTAAATCTTTACTCTCATCTATACCTATAATCCTTAGGTTTGGTCTTCTCATTGTGTCCTGGATTTCCTGGATGTTCTGGGATACAAGCTTTTTGCATTTTGCATTTTCTTTGACTATTGAGTCAATGGTTTTTATGGTATCTTTGGCATCTGAGATTCTTTCTTCCATCTCTTGTATTCTGTTGTTGATATTTGCATCTATGGCCCCTGATTTCTTCTCAAGGTTTTCTGTCTCCAAAGTTGTCTCCCTTTGTGATTTTTTTTAGTTGTTTCTACTTCTGATTTTAGATCCTGGATGGTTTTGCTTAGCTCCTTCACTTGCTTGTTTGTGTTTTCCTGTAATTCTTTAAGAGATTTTTGTGTTTCCTCTTTCACGACTTCTGCTGTTTGACTCACTTTCTCCTGCATTTCTTTAAGGTTTTGTGTGTGTGTGTGTGTGTGTGTGTGTGTGTGTGTGTGTGTGTTTCTTCTTTATTGACTTCTATCTCTTGAGCCTTATTCTCCTGAATTTCTTTACGTGATTTTTGCGGTTCCATTATATGGGTTTCTAGCTTATTCATGTTCTCCTGTATTTCTTTAAGAGATTTATTTATGTTCTTTTTATGTTCTTCTAGCAGCAGCATCAACAGTGATTTTAAATCCAAATTTTGTTTTTCTGGTATGTTTGTGTAATCAGGACTTGCTGATGTTGGAGAGTTTGGTTCAGACTCTGCCATATTGCCTAGGTTTCTGTTAGTAGCATTCCTGCGTTTGCCCTTTGCCATCTTGTTATTTCTGGCATTGGTTGGTCTTGTCTCTGGCTAGTATTTGTGCCTCCTGTGAGGCTATATGGCTATTTCTGCAACACTGGATGGCTGGGTTTCCCCTGTTACAGATTGCTAATGCGCTGCCCTCCTCTTGGGTGTCCTTGCAGCCCTAGCATGCCTTGCCCCAGGTTGTCTGTGTGAACTAGGTGGTGCCCGTTTGCTCCTTCAATGAGTGCTGATGGTCTATGCTGCTGTGGGATGTTTTCTGAGTGCTGGTCACTCTGCTGGGCAGCCTATCTCCCAACCGGTTTGGTGCACACAAGGCTAGCCTAGCTGCTGAGGCCCTGAGTCTAGGCAAAAGCCTGGCAGGCTAAGGCCTGAGCAAAGTTCCCCTAGGGCTATGACTGTTAATTGGTTCTGTCAGGTGGCCAGGATGGCAGCCTGCGCATGCTCCCTGAAAGTGCCGGGAGACTCTGCTGGGCTATCAACCTTCTGGCCGGGTTGGCACACAGATGGTCCACCCAGCAGCCCAGGCCCTGGGGGCAGTCCAAGGCCTGTCTGTCTTAGACCCCTGCTATGTTAGCCTAGGGCTGTGACTCTTAGCTGACTTTGCCTGCTAGAACTCTCTGGCGTCCTGTAGTCAAAATGGTGGAGTGCGCGCTGGGCTGGGCAAACAACCTCCTGGCCAGGTTTGCACACCGATGCCCCCCCCAACAGCCCTGGGCCTGGGTGCAGGCCAACGCCCGTAGGGCTTAGACCCCCGCGATGTTGGCCTTGGGTTATATTTGCATATCCCAGTCTGTCTGATTTCTCTGGCGCCCGAGATCTAAGATGTCGGAGAGACTATTGTAACTGACTGGTGGGAGGCAGAGTTCTGATGTCTCTGGTTGGTTTTGCAGAGGACCCAAGTTCAGTTCTCAGTCCTGACATGGAGGCACCCAACAGTCTTTAACTCCAGTTCCAGAGAATCTAGCACCCTCTTCTGTCTCTGTGAATAGTGCATGTTCATGGTACATAGCCATACCTGTGGATAAAATACTCACAAACATAAAAAACTCACTCATATACATAAAGGAAAAATAAATGTTTTAACAGAATTCTATGTTTACACGTTATATGGATTTGTTTCTAAGCATCTGTTCTCTCCATTTGTTTCTCCCTTTTTCAGTGTCACACAGATTTGATTACTGTAACTTTATAGACTGTTTTCATATTTGGTAGGTCAAGCATTTCATTAGTATTCATATGTCCAAATTTATTTCTATTCCTTTATATTTTCTCTTTCATATTAATATTATAAATCTCTTGCCAAAATTCATTAACCTCAAATACTGTACTGAGGCAGGGAATGCACATTTATTAGGTAATTTTGAATGTTTTTACATTTTCAAAGTTCTAATATTTCCCTATGTAAGGTACATTATTCTAGTAAGTTGTCATGTATTCTTTGAGCCCACATCAATTTCTTCTTTTATTTCAGACCCAAACATATATGTCTTAAGACATGCTATAGTTCTCCTTTTTGAGGATGGGCTATCTCTCACCAACTCTGCCTGGGAGTGAAGAAAACAGCAAAAGAGTCCAAGAGTAAAATCACCCTGACCTTCAATACAACCTAAGGGAAAATCAATTCTAACAGATGTTACTATTATTTATACTATAATATAGAGGTATCTATAGTGAGAAAAAAAAGCCAGAAAGTCAGAGGTGGGAAGCTCATCCACAGAGTGAAAGGTCAATTGGGAACTCTAGCTGATTGCGCTAACTTCCCCAGCCAGTTTCTGCTGAACACTGTGGATGCCAGATTGGATGATACTATGTCTGTTCTGCCGGGGACTTTCTGGAGCACAAACTCCGATTGTCTCCCTCTGTCAGTTTTTACTAGATGTTGGTAAGCCCCTGATTGGATGCCGTGTCTTTCTGCTGTCACTTGTTCTTTTCCTTAGAAGCCTCACCTGAGAGAACACTCTGCTATGCTTTCAGAGTGCCAGCTGACAGCCTCAGTGGTTTTTCCCAGTCAATTGCTGCTGGATGTTTTGAACACCTCATTTGATGCTATTCAACCCTCTATCTAGTATTTCTATCCATCTGTCACTTGCTATTAATCCTTTTATTTTGGCTTGCTATACACGTAATAAACCCATTCCTTCAAAACTGAAAGTATGGCTGGCTATCTTAGATTAGTCTCTGAACTGTAATCCCTGTTAGGAAGGAATCAAATCGTGTGAAGACACATGGAGGTGTGTGTGTGTTGTGTGTGTGTGTGTGTCTTTGAGCCTCTACATTCTGTGCATTTCCAAATATTTCCAGGAGTATCCTTTTTACTGTGATATCTCTTTATAATCATGATCATTTCAAGGAAAACAGTTGATTTTTCTAGTCTATGTCCCCTTTATCAACTCAATTTGTTCTGTCCCCAGTCAGTTACATCACCTGGTCAGTTGATTCTGCTGGAAAGTTGAAGTAGCCTAATATTTGGAGTTAGCATTTCAGAAGCACTAATTAAGGCTGTTAATCATTTCTTTTCCATTAAGGAGCTTGGCCTTTTGGCATGTTTAAGTCAGGAAACAAAGCAGATATAATCAATTGCTTTAAAAGAATGTGTACTCACTTCACCCTCAATTTCTTTCTTTCTTTCTATTTATTTATTTATTTATTTATTTATTTATTTATTTATTTATTTTCTATATTCTTTGTTTACATTCCAAATGATTTTTCCTTTCCCAGTTCTCCCCTCCCCATAAGTCCCATAAGCCCTCTTTCCTCCGCCCATTCTCCAATCAACACCCTCCTACTTCTCTGTCTTGGTAATCCCCTACATGCTGCATCAAGCCTTTCCAGGACCAGGGCCCTCTCCTCCCTTCTTCTTGGGAATCATTTGATATGTGAATTGTGTTTTGGGTATTCAGAGCTTCAGGGATAATATCCACTTATCAGTGATTGCATTTCATGTATGTTCTTTTGTGATTGGGTTACCTCACTTAGGATGATGTTTTCCAGATCCATCCATTTGCCTAAGAATTTCATGAATTCATTATTTTTAATTGCTGAGTAGTATTCCATTGTGTAAATATACCACATTTTCTGTGTCCATGAGGGACATCTGGGTTCTTTCCAGCTTCTGGCTATTATAAATAAGGCTGCTATGAGCATAGTGGAGCATGTGTCCTTACTGCATGCCAGGGAATCCTCTGGGTATATGCCCAGGAGTGGTATAGAGGGGTCCTTCAGAAGTGTTATGCCCAGTTTTCTGAGGAACCAACCAGGCTGATTTCCAGAGTGGTTGTACCAACTTGCATTCCCACCAGCAGTGGAGGAGTGTTCCTCTCTCTCTACATCCTTGCCAACATCTGCTGTCTCCTGAGTTTTTAATCTTAGCCATTCTGACTGGTGTGAAATTTCAGGGTTGTTTTGATTTGCATTTCCCTAATGTCTAATGATGATGAACATTTCTTAAGGTGCTTCTCAGACATCTGAAGTTCTTCAGGAAGAAATGAAGAATGAACATAAGGCTGGTTCCCCATAATGACTTGGGTGTGAGTGTCCACCAGCATGAGGCATTGGGGACTTGTACAAGAAGAATCCCCTTAGAGGGACAATTTCAGTTTGGCTTTCCTAATATACTCCTGTTATGGCATTTATGGTATAGGGTAGGCCCTGCACTCTTCAAGAATCAGAACTTCTATTTTTTCTCCTCCATGTCCTGCATGTTCTTGCACAATTCCAGGATCTAATTATGGGAAGCAGACAGCACTGCTTTCAGGGGGTACTGTGATGACTTTTCCAGTGCTGCATCCTGGTGCCTTGTTTCCCTGCCCATGTGGTCTTCAGGTAGACTGCCACACTATTAAATGCCCAGGGACTGTGAGAACTGGAGTATTTCTTTCAACACAATTTAAAGGAGTAAAACCCAACCAACCTGTCTAGAAATGAAAGATTGAAAGACTTCCCTGGAAGTCAGCTAGATACTAGAGACAGAACTTTTTACTTTGTCTCTTCTTTGTAGAAGACATGGGGGTCTCCTCCTTTTGAGACTCTTTTGATACTGCAGTGCTCGGTTCCTCTACATTATCTGCATTTATATACATGTGTGTCCATGTACAATATTAGTGACTATCTTACAAATAAATGTCTTATACAAATATTTTATGTTTTTCTATTTTCTTTCTTCTCTGAAAGCTTTTTTACATTCCTGCACAGATGCAAACATTGTCACCTGTCATCATTCTCATTACTGGCCACCACTGAGGAATTGTTATTTTCATATATTTAATGGAATTTTAGGTCGGCCATTTACGCAGCTTGATTCCTTGCTCAGCACCTGGAGTTTATGCTTCATCAATTATCTTATGTATTATAAAAAATGACTGTGATATGCAGTACACTTAGACAAACAACCCTATATGTATAGCTATAAATAGGTAAGTTTATATTTTTATGCTGATATTCCTTTATCTGTAAACTGATGTTTCTATCAATGTTTGAAGACAATTTCCACATTATTTCTTAAAATAACTTTCTATCTAATTCTTGTTATCATTTCCTTCTGAAATCCTGTTTTCAGAACAAAATTTTCAGATATACATGTGTGTGTGTGTGTCCCCATCTTTTCTTCTATGTGAACACATGAATAAGAAGGCCAGACATCAACACCTGATGCCTTCTTCACTCATGCCCTATTTTATTTTCTGAGAGTCTTTCACTTACCCTGAATCTCATTCATTAACTTGACTGGCAGGGCGGCAAGTCCCAGAGATGCCCCCCACCTTCCCATCTCTGGCATTACATGCTCCTCTGCAATCAGCTTTCATATGATGGTGACTGAACTCAGTTCCTTTTATCTCTTAACAAGTATTTTACTGACTGAAGCATCTAGACTGCATACTTTCTACTGACCTGTGGTTGAGCTCAGTGGCTTTTCTGCTACCTCTAATTTGCTTATAAAATCTTAATTAATTAAAAATGTATGCGTTATAATTTTCAGCTCTAGAATTCCCATCTGATTCTATTTATAATTTTCATACTTCCCATTAGTCATTGAAGTAATGCTTACATGTTTTTACTGCTAATTTCTATGTTGGGATCATTGATGGTTTATTTTAAAACATCATTATTTTAGAGCAGTTTTAGGTTCACCAAAAACTGGGGAGCAGGTGCAGAGTAATCCAGCATAACTCCCAATGCATTGATGAATAGTTTCTCTCATAATATCATCTATGTATCACTTTTTAAAATCAGTGAACCCACCGATCAGTAGTCATGATTTTCCCAACATCCAGAGTTTACAGCAGTTGTTATATATACTGTGGTTACATATATCTATCCTTACAGAATTAGATATAGTGCCTTCAGTACCTTAACAATTATTTGTGTCCTGTTCCCTTACCCTTTCCTCTCCCCTGACTTTTGGTATCCATGGTCTTGTAGCTTTGCCTTTTATAGAATGGTATGTTTCTAGAATGACACAGCATGTAAGTTTTCACATTTTTCTTCCCTCCACTTACTAACATGTTCTTCCATATGTTCAATTGTTGGATCTATAATGACCTTTTGCGCTAACAGCTTGTTCCACAGGGTGGTACACACAGGCAGTGGTGAAACCTGCATGAGGTGGGTCCTGGTAAGTAAATTGGGAACATGTCCTTAAAGGAGAATGTGTGATCATGGTCTCCTGCTAATTCTCTTTTGCATCTTGTCCATTAATGGATGAATTTCTTCATTATGATTCCTACCATCATGTGCCTCCTCACTACAACAGGGCCAATGAGTTGTTGATTAAGACCTCCCAATGTGTGAATCAAAATAAACCGTTTCTTTTGAAAAAGATAAGTTGATTATCTCAAGTATTTCATGAAAATGAAAGTAAGTGAAGTCACAGTTCTCTTCATGCCTTTTCACGGCTTGATAATTTATTTCTTTTAACAGTGGATAACATTATCTGATGTAGGACAGCATATTTATATCTTCACCTAATGAAAGACATATTGATAGCTTACAAGCCTTAGCAATTATGAAAAAAGCTGCTATAATCATCTATGTGGAAGTTCGTAAGTATCTAAGCTTCTTTGTTTAGATACTGATGCACAGGATTGCTTAACCATATTGTAAGATATTAAGTTTGGCTTTGGAGAAAACCTTCAAAGTGTTTTCTGAAATGTCTCTGTGGATTTCTATTTCCACTGGCAACAAACAAGCGTACTTGTGGCTCCACAGTCACCGGCTTGTGGCTTGGCAGGGTTCTGAATTTTGGTCATTCTAAAGATAGATGATTTTGGTGGAATTCATTTTATCTCACATTTGTCTGATGACACATGATGTGGAGGACATTCCATATCTCATTTGCCATCTGTAAGCTTTATCTGAAGTAGTGTATGGCTAAGGTCTTTGAAAAATTATTTAATTTGTTGATATGTTTGGTAGACTTCAAGAGTTTCTTGTATATTTAAATTAACAGTCTTTTGTTGGTAGTGCTTTTGCAAATATGTTTTCCTGGTCAGTAGCTCATCCATTCATTCTCTTTACATGGTCTTATACAAACAAAAAATGAATTTTAATTTACTCAGCTCACCTGTTAATATTTTTCTGGATCATGCTTTGGTGCCACTGTCAAACCAAAAGTAATGCAGAGAGTCTCTTGTGTTTACATTTTTATAGTTTTCATAGTCCTTTACTGTAAAGTTAGAGCTGTAATATATCATCAGTCAATTGTCATGAAAGGTATAGGGTTTTTATGGGCATTTATTTTCTGTTTTTGTGTCTCAATGTCTAGAGGCTTCAGCACCATTGTTGAAAAGAATATTCTGCTGTGTTGGTTACATTATAAAATGCATTTGGCTACATGAATGTGGATCAGCTTACCCTTTCTTTTAGTATTTTCATTGCATCTGTTACACTTTTTCTGGTTAGTCTATAGTTTTGGATATTATGCTCTACTGAATCTGTCTTAGTTATCTCTTCCCTTCAGTTTTGGAAGCTTCTATTTAGACAACCTTGAGTTCAATGATTTTGCCCTCAACTATGCCAGGTGAACTAAGAAGCCCATAGAGTCCATAAGGCAGTGTCTATGTCCCCTACGGTGGTGCTTTCACTCTCTTGCACTCCTTTAGGATTTCATCTCTTTGCTGCATTGCAGTTCCTGCAAATGATTTACCCACATGAGAATTTAGCATAATAATCAGAGTCACTTTTAGTTTTTTGATGATTTTGGCACAGGTGCCATGTCTGATTTTGATATTTGCTGCCTTCAAACCTATGGTTTTCTTGTTGAAAGAAGAACATGGTACAGTTCTGATACAGAACATGAACAATGTAGAGGCAAATTGTGGGGATAGGAGAAGATTCTGGAGTCACATAACAAGACACCAACTTTTCAGTGAGTCAATACCTGCATGTTGGTAACCTTAGAATGTTTCTCTGGTTATCCTCCCCCCATCTCTCTGTCTCTCTGTCTCTCCCTGTCTCTGTCTCTCTCTCTGTGTCTCTCTGTCTCTGTCCTCTGTGTCTTTCTGTCTCTCTCTTTATGCTGTTTTCTCTTTACATTATGGATAGTTTTATTGGACCTATATTTATGTAATTATGTATGTATATATGTATGTATATATGCATGCATGTATGTATATATGTATTGTCTAGTAATTTTCAATTGTGTGCCAGGGTTATTCATTTCTGCTTTAAAAAATACTACACTTTGTTGTGACAGGCAACTAGATGCCAGTTTTATAAGCTTTATTGACATTGCTGCCAACCTCAGTTTCAGTGCTGTCCCATTTGTTGTTACCATACTATCTCCATGTTTGTTAAAGACATACATAGTGCAATGAAATGTCTTTTTGAAAAAGGGTCTGTGATAAAGAATGCATGATATCTGAGCATAGTAGCTGAGGTAGGAGGATTACTAATTTAAGCCTACCTTAGTTACAGACTGAGTTCTATGCCATTAACATTATCTGATTACATTAATTAGTAAATTAAAGCCATGGCTTATTTTGATGTTTCTTCAGTTTCTTCAAACTGTCATTTGTCTTTTAGCATGTGATTTTGTTGGTTTAGAAAGTAAGATTAGGACTAGAATTCAGGGGCAGACTGCTTTCTTAGTGTGTGTGAAGTCCTGATTTCACTCCCTATTCCCAGTACAATACACAAACTAGAGCAAACAGCATAATTTAGGAAATCTTTTTTTTTTCACTAATTTCTTTTTTTAATTTTTTAATTTTTTAAAAATTTTTGATTGGATATTTTCTTTATTTACATTTCAAATGTTTTCCCCTTTCCAGGTCTCCCCTTCAGAAACCCTCTATTCCATCTCCCTTCCCCCTGATTCTATGAGGGTGCTCCCCAACCCACCCACTCCTGTCCTCCTGCTCTGGTGTTCCCCTACACTGGGGCATCGAACATCCTCAGGCCCAAGGGCCTCACCTCCCAGTGATGCCTAACAAGGCCATCCTCTGCCACACATGTGGCCAGTGCCATGGGTCACTCCTTTTGGTCCACTCCCTGGGGTGGGGGAGGGTCTGACCTTGACACTGTTGCTCACTCCATGGGACTGCAAACTCACTCAGCTCCTTCAGTCCCTTCTCCAACTTCTCAATCAGGGGCCCTGTGCTCAGTCCAATGGTTGGCTGCAAGCATCTTTCTCTCTATTTGTCAGGCTCTGGCAGAGCCTCTCAGGAGATAGCCATATCTGGCTTCCATCAGCAAGCACTTCCCGGCATCTCAAAACGTTCAGATTTGGTGGCTGTATATGGGATGGATCCCAAGTGGGGCCGTCTCTGGATGGCCTTTCATTCAGTCTCTGCTCCACACTTTGTCTCTATATTTCCTCCAGTGAGTATTTTGTTCACCCTTCTAAAAAGCACTGAAGCATCCACATTTTAGTCTACCTTCTTTTTAGGCTTCAAATGGTCTGTGAATTGAATTTAGGGTATTTTGAACTTTTGTGCTAATACCCACTTATCAATGAGTACACACTGTGCTTGTTCTTTTGTGACTGAGTTACCTCACTCAGAATGATATTTTAAAGTTTCATCCATTTGTCTGTGAATTTCATAAAGTTGTTTTCAGTAGCTGAGTAGTATTCCATTGTGTAAATGTATCACATTTTTTGTATTCATTCTCTGTTGAGATACATTTGGATTGTTTCCAGCTTCTGGCTATTATAAATATGGCTGCAATGAACATAGTGGAGCACGTGTCCTTATTACATGTTGGAGCATCTTCTGGGTATTAGCCTGGGAGTGGTATAGCTGGGTCCTCAGGTAGTAAGTAGTATGTCCAGTTTTCTGAGGAACCACCAGACTGATTTCCAGAGTGGTTCTACCAGCTTGCAATCCCACCAGCAGTGGAGGCGTGTTGCTCTTTCTCCACATTCTCCCTAGCATTTGCTGTCACCTGAGTTTTTCATCTTATCCATTCTGATTGATGTGAAGTGGAATCTCAGGATTATTTTTTTTTAATTTTTTTATTCGATATAATTTATTTACATTTCAAATGATTTCCCCTTTTCTAGCCCCCCCACTCCCCGAAAGTCCCGTAAGCCCCCTTCTCTTCCCCTGTCCTCCCACCCACCCTTTCCCACTTCCCCGTTCTGGTTTTGCCGAATACTGTTTCAATGAGTCTTTCCAGAACCAGGGGTCACTCCTCCTTTCTTCTTGTACCTCATTTGATGTGTGGATTATATTTTGGGTATTCCAGGATTATTTTGATTTGCATTTCCCTGATGACTAAAGATGTTGAACATTTCTTTAGGTACTTTTCAACAGTTTGAGTTTCCTCAGTTGATGATTCTCTGTTTAGTTCTATTCCCCATTTTTTTAATAGGGTTATTTTATTCTCTGGAGTTTAACTTCTTGAATTCTTTATATACATTGGATATTAGCCCTCTATTGGATATAGGATTGGTAAAGATCTTTTCCCAATCTGTTGGTTGCCGTTTTGTCCTATTGACAGTGTCCTTTGCCTTACAGAAGTTTTGCGACTTTATGAGGTCCCATTTGTTGATTCTTGATCTTAGAGCATAATCCATTGTTTTTCTGTTCAGAAACTTTTCCTCTGTGCTCATGTGTTCCAGACTTTTCTCCACTTTCTCTTCTATTAGATTTAGTGTATCTGTTTTTATGCAGAGGTCCTTGATCCACTTGGACTTGAGCTTCATTTAGAAAGATAAGAAACTACCAATTTGCATTCTACTATATGTTAACTGTCAGTTGAATCAGCAATATTTGTTGAAAATGCTGGATTTTTGCCATTGGATGATTTTAACTCCTTTGTCAAAGATCAAGTGATTGTAGGTATGTGAGTTTGTTTCTGGGTCTTCAGTTCTATTCCATCAATCCACCTTCCTGTCACTGTACTAATACCATGCAGTTTTCTCATTATTGCTCCAGAGTACAGCTTGAGGTCAGGGATACTGAATCCCCCAGCAGTTCTTTTATTGTTGAGAACATTCTTTTGCTATCCTGGGTTTTTGTTATTCCAAATTAATTTGAGAATTGCTCTTTCTAACTCTATCAAGAATTAAGTTGGAATTTTGATGGGGGATTGCATTGAATCTGTAGATTGCTTTTGGCAAGATGGCCATTTTTTCTATATTAATCCTGCCAATCCATGAGCATGGGAGATCTTTCCATCTTCTGGGGTCTTCATTGACTTCTTTCTTCAGAGACATGAAGTTCTTGTCATACAGATCTTTCAGTTGTTTGGCTAGAGTCATACCATGTTTGTAGCTATTGTGAAGGGTGTCATTTTCCTAAATTTTTTTCTCAGCCTGTTTATTCTTTGAGTGGAGGAAAGCTACTGATTTGTTTGAATTAATTTTATATCTGGCCACTTTGCTGAAGTTGGTTATCATCTGTAGGAGTTCTCTTGTAGAATCATTGGGATCACAAAAGTATACTATAATATCATCTGTAAATAGTGTTATTTTGACTTCTTCCTTTCCAATTTGTATCCCTTTGACCTTGTTTTGTTGTCTGATTGCTCTAGCTAGAACTTCAAGTACAATATTGACTAGATAGGGCCAGAAAGGGCAGCCTTGTCTAGTCCCCGATTTTAGTGGGATTGCTTTAAGTTTTTCTCCATTTAGTTTGATGTTGGCTACTGGTTTGCTGTGTATTGCTTTTACTATGTTTATGTATGGGCCTTGAATTCCTGATCTTTCTAAGACTTTAAAATGAAGGGATGTTGAATTTTCTCAAATGCTTTTTCAGCATATAATGAAATAATCATGTGGTCTTTTTTCTTTGTTTCTGTAGTCAATTACATTTATGGATTTCCTTATATTAAATCATGCCTGCATTCCTTGGATGAAGCTTACTTAATCATGGTGAATGATCATTTTGATATGTTCTTGGATTCAGTTTGCGAGAAGTTTATTGAGTATTTTCATATCGATATTCATAAGGGAAATTGGCCTAAAGTTCTTTCTTTGTTTTTTGTTAGGTTTTGGTATTAGTGTAACTGTACCTTCATAGAATAAATTGGGTAGTTTTCTTCCTGTTTCTATTTTGTGAAGTAGTTTGAAGAGTATTGGCATTAGGTCTTTTTTGAAGGTCTGATAGAATTCTGCACTAAAACTATCTGGTACTGTGTTTTTTTTTTTTTTTTTTTTTTTAATGTTAGAAGACTTTCAATGAGTGCTTCTATTTCTTTAGGTGTTATGGGACTGTTTAGATGGTCTATCTGATCCTGATTTAACTTTGGTATTTGGTATCTATCTAGGAAATTGCACATTTCATCCAGATTTTCCAGTTGTGTTGAGTATAGGCTTTTGTAGTAGATCTGATGATTTTTTGAATTTCCTCAGTTTCTGTTATTATATCTCCCTTTTCATTTATGATTTTGTTAATTTTGATACTATGTCTGTGCCTTCTGGTTAGTTTGGCTAAGGGTTTATCTATCTTGTTGATTTTCTCAAAGAACTAGCTCCTGGTTTTATTTGACTATTTTTATAGTTCTTTTTGCTTCTACTTGGTTGATTTCATCCCTGAGTTTGATTATTTCTTCTGTCTATTCCTCTTGGAATATTTCCTTCTGTCTATTCCTTTTGGGTTTATTTGCTTCTTTTTGTTCTAGAGCTTTCAGGTGTGGTGTTAAGTTGCTAGTGTATGCTCTTTCCAGTTTCTTTTTGGGGATACTCAGAGGTATGAGTTTTCCTCGTAGCACTGCTTCCATTGGTGTTGCATATGTTTGGATATGTTGTACTTTCATTTTAATTAAATTCTAAGAAGTCTTTAATTTCCTTCTTTATTTCTTCCTTGGCCAAGTTATTCAGTAGAGTATTCAGCTTCCATGTATATGGGCTTTCTCTTGTTTTTGTTGCTATTGAAGACAAGCTTAAATCCACAGTGATCTGTTAGACAGCATTGGATTATTTTAATCTTCCTATATCTGTTAATCAGTTTTGGAGACATTAACATGAGGTGCTGTGAAGAAAGTATATTCTTTTGATTTAGGATAAAATGTTGTATAGATGTCTGTTAAATCAATTTGGTCCATAAGTTCTGTTAGATTCACTGTTGTCTCTGTTTAGTTTGTGTTTTCATGATATGTTCATTGATGGGAGTGTGCTGTTGAAGTCTCCCACTATTATTGTGTGAGGTGCAATGTGTGCTCTGAATTTTAGTAAAGGTATTATTTTTTATGAATATGGGTGTTCTTGCATTTGGAGCATAGATGCTCAGAATTATGAGTTCTTCTTGGTAGATTTTTTTTCTTTAATGAGTATGACTTGTCTTTCCTGATCTTTTTTGATGACTTTTGGTTTAAAGTCAGTTTTATTTTATATTAGAATGGCTACTCCAGGTTTTCTTAGGACACTTTTCTTGGAAAATTGTTTTCCAGCTTTTTACTCTGAGGCAGTGTTTGTCTTTGACACTGATGTGAGTTTTCTGTATACAGTAAGATTTTGAGTCATGTTTATGTGTCCAGTCTGTTAGTCTGTGTCTTTTTATTGGGGAATTGAGACCATTAATGTTAAGAGATATTAAGGAAAGTGATTGTTGCATCCTGCTATTTTTGATGTTATTTTTATGTTTGCATGGCTATCTTCTTTTGGTTTTAAGATTACATTTTTGCTTTTTCATTTACTACTTTTCTTGATTGAAAGATTCATGTTTTAGTTTTCAATACACACAATTTTCAAACAAGCTCAAAGGCTTCAAGCAATTTATCTGTTAGTTAATTGGGCTCTGGGACATAAAAGAAAGCAGGTAGCATCCCTATGAACCTTTTCCCCAAATAAAAAGAAGCATGCCCCCATGAAAATTAAAATGACTTGTTTCAATGACACTTACATGTTCTTTAAAGTTTATTTGATATAGTATACTTTAGAGGAATTCTGAAGGACATTCTCCAATTAAGGTATAAAAGCAGCGTGATTTAGTGATTTCTCAATAAAGCACAGGACCAAGAAACAGGGGGATGGCTAGCCTCTTCAGATATGAGAGCTACAGTTTATCCCTTAACACTACATCTCTACAGTAGTAGAACAAACAACTTAGGCAGCAGAAAATAACTCCATTATAAGGGAATGAGTCATGCCTAT
>NC_067476.1:134083999-134228999 GCF_947179515.1 Apodemus sylvaticus | reverse complement strand
TGGCTATTCTATTCCCCCATATACAGCCAGGGGAAATGATAAAATCATGTCAAAGAGATACCATCATATCCATGTCATAATCGTTAAAATGTAGTCCCATCAGTAGGTGAATGGGTAAATGATATGGTATCAATACAGTGAAGTATTACTCAGCAGTAAAAAAAAAATAATATCCTGCTATTTTCAACAAAATAGGCAGACCCGGAGGACCTTGGGCTTAGTGAAATAATTCACTTGCAGAAACATAAATAATACATGTTCACTGTCATTATGTATGCTGAAAACAAAATTAACATTAAATATCAATTACTGGAAGTAAAAGTAAGTAGAAAGTAGTAAAGGGAAGTTGGATAATGCCTTCCCAATCAATTAGATGGATCTAATTAGCTCTCACATTCTGCAACTAGGAAGACTATAGTTGACAAGAATGTACTATATATTTTATAAGTAGAAGAGAGATGATGAAGGTTTCAAAAACACATACTGTTAAAAGATGGAAATATTGGTTACCCAAACTTGATCAGAATGTATTATACATTAAAATACAAAACTGAAGCTGGGCATGATGAAACATGTCTTTATTCCTAGCATTTGGGAGGCTTGGGCACACAAATCTCTGAGTTTGAGGCCAGCTTGGTTGACCAAGTGAGTTCTAAGACAGCCAGGGCTACACAGTGAAACTCTGTCTCAAAAAGAACACTAAAAAGCCAAACATTCAGTGGAATTTGAGAAATATTAAGGAAGAGGAGGAAGAAGGATTGAAGGGAGGCAGAGAGTTCAAGGACACCACAAGAAAACAGAATCAATTAACCCAAGCCCATAGGGGCAACACAAAGAGTGAAATGCCAAAGAGAACACATATGTGAAATGGAGCTAGGACCTCTGCATATATATAACAGTTGTACAGCTTGATCTTCATGTGGAACTCCTAGCAGCAAGAGCTGGGTCTGTATCCAATTTTGTTGCCTGCCTTTGGATTCCTGTCCCATAACTGGGTTCCCTTGTCTAGCCACTAAGGGAGAAGATGCTCCTAGCCCCACTGTAACTTGATTGGCAATGCAGGTTGATGTGCATGGGATCCCCCTCTCTCTATTCTGAGGAAAAAAGAAGGGTTGTGGGATCGGGGAAGGAGGTGAAGTCAGAGGGAACTACAGAGAGGAGAGGAAGTAGGGGAAGCTGCAATCAGGATGTAATTAATTAATTAAAAATACACTGCCCTTCATACTAGGTACAATTATTGTACATTAGCAAAATTTGAAATGTTTAATGAGAAAAATAATGAGTTAATTCTAGATATTTATGGAATACAAAATTAAGTGCTGCTTTAATTTGTGTGCACATTTTGTAATTATCAAATTATTACATTTAGCATATCTGCTATCACAAATAGTTCTAGTTATCACTTCTTTGATTTGAGAGCATTCTGAATCATCTTTTCTGATTACTTTGAAGTAAACCATTTCATTGTCATTGCTAGCATTGGTCATTCTACTTTTCACCGTGTTTGGAGCACTGAAACTTAGTTGTCCTGCCTGATTTTGTCTGTGTTGTCTGATATCTCCCTGTTTCTTTATCTCCTCCTTTCCCTGGCTCCTGCTAACCACTATTCTAATAACCACTATACATCCATGAGATCATCATTTTCAGATTCTGCAAATGAATGAGATCATGTGCTATTTGTATCTCTGTGCCTGGCTTATTTTCTTAATACAATGTTCTCCAGTTTCATCCACGTAACTAAAAAGGTCAGGATTTCTTCTTCCTTGTGACTTGAGCAGTATTCTGTTATGATATTATACCATACTTTTGTACACTCTGGTTTAGTCTGTGTTTGGGCTATTGTAAAAGATAACGCGGTGAACATGGGAGTGTGGGTATCTCCTTGACATACTGATTTCATTTCCTTTGGATAAACATCCAGTAGCAGAATTCTATCCAGCTATGGTTTACAGGTTCAATTGAACCACATCATTCACAAGCTTTACCATCTCTCAGCCTTGGAATATGGCTGGCTGAACCTCATATTGGCAGTGTGGTTAGAGCCACATGGGGTCCTGATTTACATGTGTTACTTTTCCTTGCTAACACTTGTTCAGTGAATACCAGTGGCCAGTGAATTCAAGACCTGGCTCTGTCGCGTTCCTGTCATTGCAGGACAGTCTATCACATTCTCTGAGTGACATTTCTCATTTTAGCTCAAGGGTTTATACCCTTACCGTCCAAGCTCACCTATGTCATGATGAGAACTTTTCCTCAGCTCAGTATATTAGCAGGGCCCTGAAGCAAGTGTGCATTCTGTCCACACCAACCTTCAAACAGATTTAAGTAACATCATCTTCCTTTGCCTTTTCTGTGAAGTGCTTGCGTTGGTTTATTTGTGTACTATGTGGCTTCTAAGTCAAGCTCAGGTACCTCCACTGGATTGTGGACTCTGTAAGAGCTGGTGGTTATCCTTACACTTCTACTATTGTGTATAGTTGAGTTATGGTCCATGTAAGAGTTTGATAATAATCTGAGTATAATGATGATGATGATGATGATGATGATGATGATAAATGCATCTGCATTATTCTAAGAATGAAATATAAGATGGTGTATGAGTACCCTTCACTTCTTTCAGAACAGAGCCATGCTACTCTTAGCCATTCTTTGTGGAGCTCAAAAGCACAAATATAATCTAGGTCTTGTGCCTAGATGGCAGCTTTACACAGTGGGACTCAGGATAAAGATTCAGGGCATTCTCACAGTGGGACTCAGGATAAAGATTCAGGACATTGGGCTGCAGGTCCCCTGTGTAGGGGCCTCCCGTAGGCTGTTTCATTCTCATGGTATGCCAGCTTCATCCAGCCACAGTGATCCCTTCAATAGTATTTGAGGACAATTCTGATGAGTAAAGACAGGAAGACTGAAGGCAAAACTGGAAGATTAAGCAGGAATCTGGGAGAAAGAGACATTTATCATTTGAATCCTGGGATGGGCACTCACTTAGCAGACCATAGAAAGCATATTGGGACTGTGTCAAGAATTATTCACATTGCAAGCTCAGAATATCAACTTCCTGAAATGTTTTTTTCCCCAAGCTTAATATGAAGAACTACAGAACTTGGAAAGAATATGTTTTATTTGGTTTGAAGCTTCCCTAGCTGGGCAGTGTGGTTAGTGGCCAAAGCAGCTAAGAAATCTAGAGACTTTCCTAAAATAACATGAGTAAGGTGTGAACCCAAGCCATGCCTTTTTGCACATTGTTCATTGTCTATTGAACGACTTTCAGCTCATAGTCTATATAGCATACTGTAGGAGAGACAGTGCATCTGTTAAGTCTAAATCTCATGATTCCTATCTTTGTGACAGGCATCTTTCCAATCCTATTTTAAACACTGGTAAACTCCCTGAATATATAAAAAGAATGCTTCTATTCAGGATGGACAAGTAGTACAAGGAAAGATACATAGCAGGGCAGCTTGATAGCCTCTTTCCCCTGCCCACTCAGGACACTGACCACAAGAGAACCACAAGTAGGCAGGGCATTTATAAGAAATGAATGTTCCTACCAGAAACTGCAGGAATGTTGCTTTATTGTCATTTCTTCACTCATAAATCAGCAGAGAAACACCCACAGCAACTGTTCCTGGCTCTGAAGATAAACATGTTTAGAGCTTCAGTATCTGGAACAAAAAATAACAAGGCTGAAGTTCTCAAAACCCTTGCTTCTCATTGTGCTGAGAACACTTCAGACATTAGCATTTTGTTATATGTGGACAGTCTGTGCATAGGTCTTCAATACTCACACAAACAATCTTCTTTTCTGGTGATGACCTCTGTCTATATGACCTCCATGGATATGGTATTTAGCTTCCTTCTGAATCATGGTACATCGAATCATTTTTTTTTTGAGAGCTTGATTGCTCTGATAATTTATATAAGAGGAACAGAAAGGCCCCCTGCTAGAGTGGTGGCCGCTTCCCCATGGGGGTCAAACTGAAGCCTGCCTGAGAGCCTAGAGATTGATGACACAGACAATGGTAGCCACTCAGGAACTGCCATTTGGAGGATTCTCTTGCTCGGGACCAATGGGGTGGAGTGTATAAAGGGTGCTCCCTGAGAATTTATAAATGAGTTTGCTGCGACATTCTCACCTGCTTCTAGAATCTGAGCCATTGATTCTGTGCCTTCTCACTCACTGCTGCCAAGAGGGATGCAAGGCAGGACAGAAGACTCAGGCAACAAGTTTATATACAACATAGGGTTTTATATTGCTGTTAATATGAAAAGCAATTAAGAAAGATGGATAGTGTGATACACCATAGTCTATTCTGCCAAATTTTGATGTGTAGATGACTTCCTTCTGGAGACATAGTGCTTAAAACTTGGAGACAAAGATCTCTGAGGTAGATTATCAGGGAAAGGCATTTGCTACTAAGCATGAATACCTGAGTTTGATCCTCAGGCCCCGAAATGTAGAAAGAAAGAACCTACTCATGCAAGTAGTCCTTTGGCCTCCACATGTACACCACGCTGCATGCATGCATGGGTGTACATGCACACACACACACACACACACACACAGTCAACTTGGAGACAATATGCCCTATGGTGAATTGGATTCAAGTGTTAGGTCTGCTACATAGCTGAAGGAACATGAGAGTATTCCTTAGTAATAACAATTAAACAAAAGATGTTCTGTACAGCTACACACAAAAGCATCTTATTGCAATGTTTAATTTTATTTTATAACTCACTCTTACATGAACTAACTCACTTCACAAAAACAGTAAGAAATATGACAGAAGCAGTGTCCCCTATTCATCCTAGTAGAAGTACCTTCTACTAGGACCCACCTCTAAAAAGTACCACATCTCCCTTCACTACAATGAATCCTAAGCTCCCAATGCTTGAATATTTGAAGGATGTAACCAAACCTTAATCAAGCCATGGTAGCAGACCCATAGAGTACTTTGAACTCTGTGTTGCATAAAATAAGTAATTGGTTGCAGGTCTTTCTGGGAAGGATTACTTTCTAGCATCTCTAGGCAAATGAGTCCTCATTAGGAAAGGCAACCGTCCAATGAAGATTCCTTGTCAACTGGAGGATAGGTGCTGATACCTGAAGAAGAGCCTCCAACAGTCTTTCCTAGCTTAAGAATGAGCAACTTCAACAAATGAATTATTTGCCCTTTGATGCTGAGATAATCATAGGCCCTAAGTTAAACAGATGTATTATCAAGAAATATATTAGCAATATTTTCCAAATGTACTTCAATTTAGGTTAACAGCTGATGAATACAAATTGCTAGAGTTACCTAGAGGTAAATAAAATGCTTTGCTGTGCATCTGGATCATGCTTTAGAATTTATTTAGTACTTTCATACCTCATTTATTGTGAAAGCAAAACATATCATTATATATTTTCATTCTGAGAAACAGGAACCATAGAAGACTTGAGAGAGATGGCTGAAAAATTTAAAAACAAAGAGGTTGTATTACTTGGCTCTCCCTTTCTGGCTTTTTTGCCCTGACACACCTCTCCCTAATTTTTTAAATTTGATGTTTTTCAATTAATTTACATAAAGTCCTCCCAAGCTGTCTTTCTAGGCATAGTTCATGGCTTTGACTACTCATAATTTTTATTTTTTTTTACTTATTCACTTTTTATCCCTCTCACTGCCCCTCCCCCAGCCTTCAAATCCTCCCACAATCCTTCCCCCATCCCCCTCATCTCTTCTCTGAGCAGGTGAGGGCCCCCCTGGGGATCTTATACCATACTTAAGTATCTGCAAGGCTAGGCACTTCCTTTTCCACTGAGGCCAGACAAGGAAGCCCAGCTAAAAGACCGTATCCCACATACAACAACACCTTTTGGGACTGTCCCCTCTCCAGTGGTTTGGGACCCATATGGAGAGCAAGCTGCACACCCATTACATATGTGCAAGGAGCCCTAGGTCCAGCCCATGGATGTTCTTTGGTTGGTGGTTCAGTCTCTGAGGGTTCCATGGGTTCAGGTTAGTTGACTCTATTGGTCTTTCTGTAGAATTCATATTCTCTTAGGAGTCCAACATCCTTTCCCCTATTCATCCCTAAGAGTCACCAAGCTCCAAGCACTGTTTGGCTGTGTATGTCTGCATGTGTTTGATTCAACTGTTGGGTGGTGCCTCTCAGAGGACAGCCATGCTAGACTCTTGTCTGTAAGTACAACAGAGTATCATTAATAGTGCCAGGGACTGGTGATTGGCCGTGAATTGGATTCCAAGTTGGGATAGTTATTGTTTGACCATTCCCTCAGTCTCTGCTCCATCCCCGATGCCTGTATTTCTTGTAGACAGGATAAATTTTGGGTCAAAAGTTTTGTGGGTGAGTTGGTATTTCTCTCTCTCTACTGGGGTTCCTGCCTGGCTAGAGGAAGTAGCCTCTTCAGGTTCCATATTCCCAATAGTGTGAATTATAGGTAAGGTTATCCCCACTGATTCTTGGGCACCTCCCTTATCCCAGGTCTCTGTCTTGTTCTAGAGAAGCTCACTACATCTCCACTCCAGTCAGTTGTAACTTTTCATTTATTATCAAGGCTACCTGGCCATCTCTCCCCCCCCCCCCCCACACACACTTGATCTTAAATCCCCTTCCTTTGCCCTCCCAAATCCCTTCTCCCACCCAATTTGCTCCCATCATCTGCCTTTTATTACTATTTTATTGCCCCTTTTAAGTGAGATTCAAGCATCCTCACTTGTGCCTTCCTTCTTGTTTAGCTTCTTTGGGTCTCTGAAGTGTAGCACGGGAATGCTATATTTTATGGCTAATATCCATATATAAGTGAGTAGATACCATGCATGTCTTTTGGGACTGGGTTACCTCACTCAGAATGATATTCTCAAGTTCCATTCATTTGCCTGAAAAATTCATAATGCCTTTGTTTTTAGTAGTTGAAAATAGTATTCCATTGTGTGGATGTACCACATTTTCTTTATCCATTTTTCACTTGAGGGACATCTAGCTTGCTGCCATCTTCTAGATATTACAAATAAAGCTGCTATGAATATATTGAACAAGTGTCTTTGTGGGATGGTGCAGCATCTTTGGGAAGTATGTCTAAGAGTGGTATAGTTGAGTCTTGGACTATTCACATTATTACTGAATAAGTAGCTAATGAATTTTCCAAAGTAAGAAATTTCAATTTTGCAACTGAGCAGACAAACATTATTCAGTGAGACTCATAACATCTCTCCAGCTGGAAGCTCCTCTCCAAGGCCTGGGTCAAAAAAAGTCCTCAGAGTCAAAAACCCTGAGTGATATGAGTGAGTATTGGTAGAAGCCTACAGCATACCCTGGGAACCCACATCACTTCAGGGTCAGATGCAGCTCCTGTTTGTTCTCTCTGGCCAATCTTTACATTCTCTTAAGGTTTTCCAAACTCTCCAATTGCTCTCTTATAGGTTTACTATCACTCTAAGACTTCTTCCACAGAGTTCCCAAATGTGTTCTCACCCACACAGGAACATCACCAATTACGTGAATTTCATTTTTCATTACTGTGACAGAAAATCTAACACAAAAAGCAGAGAGAAAATGGTTTATTTTGGCTCATAGTTTCATAGGGTTCAACCCATTCTTTCATGGTTGCATGTGTGTGGTCAAAATATCATGACAGTGGGAATACATGGTATAGGAAGTCCTCATTTCAGACAGATGAAAAGCAGAGAAATAAGGAGAGGGACTGAGAACTCCATGTCTTTCAAAGGCCCACTCTCAGTGTCCTACTTTCTGTAGCTAGGTCCTACCAGGTAAAGTTTTCAGAATATCCCAGAAGACCATCAACAGCAGGGGGCCATGAATCCAAAAGACAAAGCAGTAGTGTCATGCCATGTTCAATTAATAACACCAATGTTGGATTCTAGTACATTTGAGTTTCACAGTCACAGTGTGGTTTTCAGAACAGTAGCATTGGCAGCACTAAGGACACCTAGAGAATGAGGTACACATTGGACTGGCATCAACATCTGTACTTGAACCAGGACCATCAGTGGGTCATGTGTACCTCAAATTCTACAAGCATAGCTCTGGTAGTTCTAATTAGAGCTGTCTCTAGTAGTTTCGTGTATTTAAACACATGGTCCCTTATTGGTGGTGATGCTTGGGGAAGTAATGAAAGTTTTAGGTGTTATGTCCTTGCTGACCAAAGTATGTCACTGCAAACAGGTTTTCAATCTTCCTCTTGCTCTACTACCATTCACTCTCTTTGCTCCTTATGTGAGGTTGAGATGTGATCTCTCAATTTTCTGCTCTAACCCCTTCTGCTATGATTCATCTCCCATTATGGACACTCTATCTTTGGAACCATAAAGTAAATTAACCCCATTCCCCCATAAAACTCTTTTGGCCATGGTGTTTCAGCACAGCAACAAAAAGAAGCTAATATAGTTGCCCAATGTCAAAGATTTCCTTTTATTTGTTAATTAACACATCTGGCTATGTGGCTCTTTCTTCAAATGCATTCTAAAGATAGAAGGTACATTTGCAATATGCATAAAAATAGGTATTTCTTGGTAGAGGCTTATCTCTTTTGCTCCACAGGGAGGTCTCTATAGAATCTCAAGAACAACCTTTGTATAACAAAATAATTTAGCTGCATTTTCTTGGAAATACAGCTAAATTCAGTTAAATACATTTGAAGAATGCAAGGGCTACCATCAAATCAGAGATGGAGGTGCACTTTGGGGGAATTCCTTTCTTCAGTATTGATCATTGGAGCCATAAACAAATACTGTTACAGTTATCTTTGTCCCTCTGAGGCCAGCCCTGCATAGGATGAGACATAACTGGGCACAGTGATCAACACTGTTGATTTCAGTTCTTCCAGAAGTTAAGGCAGAAAGATCTCTTAAGCCTAGTAGTTCAATTTCAGTGCATTATGATACTCACCTGGTTAGTTGTCATCACTGACTTGGCACAAACTAGTAGAGTCATCTCTGGAGAAGAAAGTTCATTTGAGCAATTGCTCAGGTAAGATTTGTCTGTGAGGAATTATATATTAGAGAGCGCAGCCCACTATGGGTGGTTCCATCATCAAGCAGGTGGGAGCTGGGATGAATAAAAGAAGCTATCTGAGTATAAGTCAAAGGGCAAGTCAGAGGGTAAGCTACTGATTGACATTCCTCTATAGTTCCTGCTTGAATTCCTGCCATGACGTTCGTTCTTCTAGGATAGAGTGTGTGACCTGGAAGTAAAGGTCAAATAAATTCTTTTCTTTCCAAATTGCTTTTGGTCAAGGTATTTGTCATACCACCAGAAAGAAACTAGACCAGTTACTAAATATAGTATCAATATGATGGTCTAGGAAAGTAGAGGACCACTGGAGTGTTGTACTAACTGCTGACCATTAGTCAGATCACATCTACGAGTAGCTGCTTTTGTCTAGTTGGACATGTCTTAGATATACTTAGACAATTACCAAATTAAACAAACATAGGACATAACAGAATCTGATAAGTCTGTCCAAGCAGCAAGAAGCTCTGTTCCTAAGATGAAGAGGAGCTGGGCCTGAGTGTGGCATGCTTTCTGTGAGGAATATAATTACCCTTCAGAAGTGTCTGGCAGTTTATCATAAACATTGCAGGTTTCCTTTTACTCAATTCTTACTGCCACTCAATAAACCAAATCCCATTGTTCTCTGTATTTATAAAAAGAACACACAGAATCCTGGAGAAAACAGTTTATTTGTTCAGTGTGGGATAAAGGCCTTCAAACTTGAATCCTACTCCATAGCTCATATATATTGCTATCCCCTTTCCTAACTCCTTCCTATTTAGCTATTTAGTTCTTTCTGCCCCCATAGACAGTTAAAATTGCAGTTTCAATGTCAAATATTCACACATAATTATATGGGTCTATATAAAATCTAGAAAAAATAAATGAAGACAACATGGTATTTATCTTTCTGAGGCTGACTTAATTTGCCTGATATGCTTATCTTTAGTTACATACATTTTTCTAAAAATGACATAACTCTGATTTAAGGCTTATATATTTATACACCCCATTCTCTGAACACTATTTTTCTAACTTTGAACATATTGATCATTTCTATAACTAAACTATTGTGAATAGTGCTGTGATATATATCAACATGCACGTATCTCTATGCTCTTTGACCTGGATGGAATTCTTTGAGTAAATATCTAGGAGCAGTAAACCTGGGTTCTAGTGGTAGATTTGGAAGGTTTTGGAGAAATTTCTTTAGTGGTTGAACTAGTTCATATTCCTACTAGCAGTGTGTAACTACAAGTGTTCCCCTTTTTTGGATTCTTCAGGCACTATTTATTTTTTATTTATTATTATTATTATTTTTATGACTGAAATTCTGATGGGAGTTAGGTAGAAGCTCAATGTATTTTGCTTTGAATGTCTCTGATGGCTACTGAAGTTGAACATTTTTCATCTGTTTATTGACCATTTGTATTTAAATGTTTTTCATTTAGACTTCTCAGTTCTTTTATATCCCCAGTATTATTCCTTAGTATCAGAAATCTTTAAAGGGCCCCTGATAGTTCTAATTGGCAACCACAGTCGAAATCACCAATTCATGCAGAATTTGCCTTTCACTCTATCCTCAACGAGTGATGCCTACATGGCACTGATGGATAACCAGTCTGATACTATTCTATGAGATCACGATGGGCTTTTATATTGTTCTTAGCCAGGAAATTTTGATTTGAGAGTGTATTTTTTTTAACCTAAACTGGCAGAGAAACTATAGGAATAAAATTAGAAGCTTTGGAGGGTATCCTATTGGGAGAATAGCATTGAAGCTATTGAGCAAGGATAGCACAGGAGCTAAAGTAGATCAAGATCCAGGTGAGTGGTTAAGGACAGGGCCTGACAACACAGAGCAGTATTTTAGGGCTGGATTCTGGGGCCTGGAAATACCAAAGGGAATTCTATTACATGCACAACAGAAACTGAACCTTGTTTTTCAAGGTGCTTCATATTTGCTTCTTCCAAGGTATATTCCACCTGGACCACGCATGCTCCAGGAAGATGTGGAGCTGACCCATGTCAAGACCTCACTCTGGGCTCTCTCTCTCTCTCTCTCTCTCTCTCTCTCTCTCCCTCTCTCTCTGTGTGTGTGTGTGTTTGTGTGTGTGTGTGTCTGTTTGTCTGTCTTTCTCCCTCCCTTTCTCTCTCTCTCCTCTGTCTCCCTTTCTCCCTCCCTCTCCCTCTCTCTCTCCCCCCCCCCCCCCCCCCCCGCTCTCTCTCTCAGGAAAGGATCTTTTATTTCTCTCTCTCTCTCTCTCTCTCTCTCTCTCTCTCTCTCTCTCTCTCTCTCTCTCTCTCTCTCAGGAAAGGATCTTGTATTTCTGCTTGGGACTCATCCCTTCATCAGTGGATGCAGTCAACACTGCCCATCACATCTGCTCAGTCATGCCCAAAGAGTTATATTTTAATAAAAGCTGTTTCATCTTCTTAGGTGTGAGTTTATTCTCCAAAACAGTTAACATTTCAATTTCAAAGAATTAATAACAGCCAAGCAGAGTTGCCAAAACCCATGAATATTCTCATTTTAAAATCAAGATGAAAATCCCCTATGATGAGCATTGAAAAGAGTTCCAATTGATTTTTGGCATTAAGAAATATTTTCAGCCCCAGTGAGTGCAGCTTAGGGCGGAATTCCATTTTGTTACCTGTGAAACTGAGGAGTGAGGGCGGCTGCTGCTTTCTGGCACTGTTATGGCAAGCTCTGGGTGTGGTGTGAATGTTGCTAACTAGGATGAGAAGTAGGTGTGGGTGCTGTCTGGGGTGCAGATGCTTTCTGAGCAAATATATATATGACAAGTAAAGGCTTGGGAGACAGTATGCCAGCTTTCTTTATTTGTTCTGGAGTAATTTAGTTCATTCAGTGGGATGTGTGAGTATGAGGCATTTTCTTCCCCAGATGGCTCCAGTAGCTTCAATGGGTGTTTTCTACTCCAAGCTGTGCACAGTTGGATGTGGCTGGATGTAGATGCTCTCTCTGTTTATGCTCTGATGGGACCTCTCTCCCTCCACCAATAGCCAATGCTCTGATTTTTTTTCAAACTCACCTGTAACAGCAGAACTTCACTCAAGTGAAAAAGAGAAGCACCTTTCTCATACTTTCACTGCACTATGCCACGTCCTGGGGGATCATCTAGCACAGTGTCAGGATGATCACCTCCCTCCAGAGCATTCTAGGAATGCCAATGGTTTAATACAACCTCAAACAACAGGAGATGAGTAAATATCCCAGACTTTCTGTCCTTCAGAAAGAACATTGAGAGGACATCACAGAAGGTTCCCAGTGGGTTGGACCTCAGTTGTCTTCATCGTGACTCATACCATCTTGTCTCTTGGCTTTAAAGTCTCCTTTTCCCTTCACTTTGTCTTCTCCCTTGTCTGCCTTTCTAGGATATCTCTAAATAAGCTATCTACTCTAGATCCTTCTTACATGTTTTGGAAGAAATTGTAGAGCAAGATAAATCTGGATTGAAGCTGAGACAAAGAAAGCTGTTCAATCATTTTTAAGGGCCACTTTGAAAGCAATGTGTGTCACAGTACCACACTATGCCAGGTGCTATAATGTCATTGTTGATGGTCTGACAGAGGGCTAATATCTAATACATATACTAAACTCAAGAAGGTAGACACCGGAGAACCGAATAACCGTATTAAAAAGTGGGGTACAGAGCTAAACAAAGAATTTTTACATGAAGAATTTTGGATGACTGAGAAGCACCTTAAGAAATGTTCAACATCGTTGGTCATTAGGGAAATGCAAATCAAAACAACCCTGAAATTTCACCTCACACCAGTCAGAATGGCTAAGGTTAAAAACACAGGAGACAGCAGGTGTTGGTGAGGATGTGGAGAAAGAGGAACACTCCTCCACTGCTGGTGGGGTTGCAAGATGGTACAACCACTTTGGAAATCAGTCTGGCAGTTCCTCAGAAATCTGGGCATGACACTTCCAGATGACCCTGCTATACCACTCTTGGGCATATACCCAGAGGATTCCCTGGCATGCAATAAGGACACATGCTCCACTATGTTCATAGCAGCCCTATTTGTAATAGCCAGAAGCTGCAAAGAACCCAGGTGTCCCTCAATGGAGGAATGGATACAAAAATTTGGTATATTTACACAATGGAGTACTATTCAGCCATTGGAAACAATGAATTCATGAAATTCTTAGACAAATGGATAGATCTGGAGAACATCATACTAAGTGAGGTAACCCAGTCTCAAAAGATCAATCATGTTATACCCTCACTAATAAGTGGATATTAGCCTAGAAACTTGGAATACCCAAGACATAATCCACATATAAAATGATGTCCAAGAGGAACAGAGGAGTGGTTCCTGGTTCTGGAAAGACTCAGTGCTGCAGTATAGGGGAATACCAGAACAGGGAAGCGGGAAGGGGTGGATGGGGGAATAGGGGGAGGGAAGAGGGCTTATGAGGGAGTGGGGAGCCAGAAAAGGGGAAATCATTTGAAATGTAAATAAAAAATATATCAAATAAATAATAAAAAAAGAAAAGAGGGAAATTGGTTAGAGAACATTTATTGCTGTAATAGACCACAAAAGAAGAAAGAAAGGAAATAAGGAAATAAGAAGGAAAGGACTGATTGTAGAACCCTTAAAGCAAAATGAAATAAATTTCATGAAGGATTCAAACATTGGAAAAGGACAGCCATTACATGGGGATTTGTAGAAGAACTATGTTACATATTTATAGTAGTGCTAGAACCCACCTATTCTTTTGACTTGTAGACCAATTTTTAAAAATATTTATTTATTGATTGATTTTTATTAGATACTTTACATTTTAAATGTTATCCTCTTTCCTGATTTTCCCTCCAAAAACTTCCTATCCCATCCCCGCTACCGCTACTTCTATGAGAGTGTTCTCCCACCCATCTACCCACTCCCATTTCCCCATCCTGGCATTTCCCTACACTGGGGCATGGGGTCTTCACAGGACCAAGGGCCTCTCCTCCCATTGATGTCCTACAAGGTTATCCTCTGCTACATATATGGGGAGCTATGGGTCACTCCATGTGTACTGTTTGGATGGTGCTTTAGTCCCTGGGATGCCTAGGGTGTCTCCTTGGTTCCTATTGTTCGTCCTATGGGGCTGCAAGTTTTGTCAACTCCTTCAGTCCTTTCTCTAACTCCTCCATTGGGGACCCCATGCTCAGTGCAATGGTTGCCTGTAAGCATCCACCTCTGTATTTGTTAGGTTCTGGCAGAGTCTTCCAGGAGACATCAGGCTAAATCAGGCTCCTATAGGCAAGCACTTCTTGGCATCCACAATAGTGTCTGGGTTTGGTAAGAGTATATGGGATAGATCCCCAGGTAGGACAGTCTCAGGATGGTCTTTCCTTCAGTTTCTGCTCCATACTTTGTCTCTGAATCTCTTCCTGTGGGTCTTTTGTTCCTTCTTCTAAGAAGGACCAAAGTATCATCACTTTAGTCTTCCTTCTTCTTAAGCTTCATGTGGTCTATGAATTTTATCTTAAGTATTCCAAGCTTTTGTGCTAATATCCACTTATCATTGAGTGCATACTATGTGTGCTCTTTACCTCACTCAGGATGGCATTTTTTAGTTCCATCTATTTCCCTAAGACTTTTGCTAAGTCATTGTTTTTAATAGCTGTGTAGTACTCCATTTTTTTATTCCATATATTTTTTATTTACATTTCAAATGATTTCCCCTTTCCTGGCTCCCCACTCCCTGAAAGTCCCATAAGCACTATTCCCTCCCCCTATTCCCCCATACAACCCTTCCCACTTCCCTGGTCTGATATTCCACTATACTGCTGCACTGAGTCTTTCCAGATCCAGAGACCATTCCTCCATTCCTCTTGGACATCAATTAATATGTGGATTATGTCTTGGGTATTCCACATTTCTAGGCTAATATTCACTTATCAGTAGGGCATACCATGATTGATCTTTTGAGACTGGGTTGCCTCATTTAGTATGATGTTATCCAGATCCATCCATTTGTCTAAGAATTTCATGAATTCGTTGTTTCTAATGACTGAATAGTACTCCATTGTGTATATATACCACATTTTTTGTATCCATTCCTCCATTGAGGGACATCTGGATTCTTTCCAGCTTCTCACTATTATAAATAGGGCTACTATGAACATAGTGCAGCATGTATCTTTATTACATGCTGGGGAATCCTCTGGGTATATGCCCAGGAGTGGTATAGCAGGGTCCTCCGGAAGTGATGTGCCCAGTTTTCTGAGGAACTGCCAGACTGATTTCCAGAGCGGTTGTACCAGCTTGCAACCCCACCAGCAGTGGAGGAGTGTTCCTCTTTCTCCACATCCTTGCCAACACCTGCTGTCTCCTGAGTTTTTAATCTTAGCCATTCTGACTGGTGTGAGGTGAAATCTCAGGGTTGTTTTGATTTGCATTTCCCTAATGACTAATGATGTTGAACATTTTTTAAGATGCTTCTCAGCCATCTGAAGTTCTTCATGTGAAAATTCTTTGTTTAGTTCTGTACTCCATTTTTTAATGTGGTTATTTGGTTTTCTGGGGTATAACGTCTTAAGTTCTTTGTATCTATGGATATTGGCCCTCTGTCAGATGTAGGGTTGGTGAAGATCTTTTCCCAATTTGTTGGTTTCCTATTTGTCCTTTTGATGGTCTCCTTTGCCTTACAGAAACTTGGTAATTTTATGAGGTCCCATTCTCAATTCTTGATCTTAGAGCATAAGCTATTGGTGTTATGTTCAGGAACTTTCCCCCATACCGATGTCTTCAAGGGTCTTCCCCAGTTTTTTTTTCTATTAGTTTCAGAGTGTCTGGCTTTATGTGGAGGTCCTTGATCCACTTGGAGTTGACCTTAGTACAAGGGGATAAGGTTGGATCAATTTGCATTCTTCTGCATGCTGACCTCCAATTGAACCAGCACCATTTGTTGAAAAGGCTATCTTTTTTTCCACTGGATATCTTCAGCTCCTTTGTCGAAGATCAAGTGGCAATAGGTGTGTTTGCTCATTTCTGGATCTTCAGTCCTATTCCACTGATATGCCTGCCTGTCACTGTACCAATACCATGCAGTTTTTAACACTATTGCTCTGTAGTATTGCTTGAGGTCTGGGATACTGAGTCCCCCAGAAGTTCTTTTACTGTTGAGAATATTTTTAGCTCTCTTGGGGTTTTTGTTATTCCAGATGAATTTGAGAATTGCTCTTTCTAACTCTACGAAGAATTGAGTTGGGATTTTGATGGGTATTGTGTTGAATCTGTATATTGCTTTTGGCAAGATGGCCATTTTAACTATATTAATCCTGTCAATCCACAAGCATGGCAGCTTTTTCCATTTTCTGAAGTCTTCTTCCATTTCCTTCTTCAGAGACTTGAAGTTCTTGCCATACAGATTTTTCACTTGTTTGGTCAGAGTCACACCAAGATACTTTATATTCTTTGTGGCTATTGTGAAGGGTGTCAGTTTCCTAACTTCTTTCTCAGCCTGCTTATCCTTTGAGTATAGGAAGGCTACTGATTTGCTTGAGCTGATTTTGTAACCTGCCACTTTGCTGAAGTTGTTTATCAGCTGTAGGAGTTCTCTGGTGGAGTTTTTTGGATCACTTAAGTATACAATCATATCATCTGCAAATAGTGATAGTTTGACTTCTTCCTTTCTAATTTGTATCCCTTTGACCTTCTTACATTGTCTAATTGCTCTAGCTAGTACCTCAAGTACAATATTGAAAAGATATGGAGAGAGAGGGCAGCCTTGTCTAGTCCCTGATTTTAGTGGGATTGCTTCAAGTTTCTCTCCATTTAGTTTGATGTTGGCTACCAGTTTGCTGTATATTGCTTATATTGTGTTTAGGTATAGACCCTGAATTCCTGTTCCTTCCAAGACTTTTAGCATGAAAGGATGCTGAATTTTGTCAAATGCTTTTTCTGCATCCAATGAAATGATGATGTGGTTTTTTTCTTTGAGTTTGTCTATATAGTGGATTGCATTGATGGATTTCCGTATATTGAACCATCCTTGCATCCCTGGGATGAAGCCTACTTAACCATGGTGAATGATCATTTATGAGTTTTTGTATTTGGTTGGCAAGAATTTTATTGAGTATTTTTGCATCGATGTTCATAAGGGAAATTGGTCTGAAGTTCTCTTTCTTTGTTGGATGTTTGTGTGGTTTTGGTATCAGCATAATTGTGGCTTCATATAATGAGTTGGGTAGGGTTCCTTCTGTTTCTCTTTTGTGGAATAGTTTGAAGAGTATTGGTGTTAAGTCTTCTTTGAAGGTCTGATAGAATTCTGCACTGAAACCATTTGGTCCGGTGCTTTTTTTTGGTTGGAAGAATTTCTATGACTACTTCTATTTCTTTAGGGGTCATGGGACTGTTTAGATGATCTATTTGATCCTGATTTAATTTTGGTATTTAATATCTGTCCAGGAAACTGTCCATTTCCTCCAGATTCTCCAGTTGTGTTGAGTATAAGCTTTTGTAATAGTATCTGATGAGGTTTTTTTTTTGAATTTCCTAGGGTTCTGTTGTTATATCCCCCTATTCATTTCTAATTTTGTTAATTCAAATACTGTCTCTGTGCCCTTTGGTTAGTCTGGCTAACTGTTTATCTATCTTGTTGATTTTCTCGAAGAACCAGCTCCTGGTTTTGTTGATTCTTTGTATGGTTCTCTTTGTTTCCACTTGATTCATTTCAGCCCTGAGTTTGGTGGTTTCCTGTCTTCTACTCCTGGGTGAATTAGCTTCTTTTTGGTCCAGGGCTTTCACGTTTGCCATTAAGCTGCTAGTGTATGTTTTCTCCAGTTTCTTTTTGGAGGCACTCAGGGATATGTGTTTTCCTCTTAGCACTGCTTTCATTGTGTCCCATAGATTTGGGTATGTTGTTCCTTCATTTTCATTAAATTCTAAAAAGTCTCTGATTTCTTTCTTTATTTCTTCTTTAGCCAAGTTATCATTGAGTAGAGTATTGTTGAGCCTCCATGTGTATGTGGGCTTTCTGTTGTTTTTGTTGCTATTGAAGACCACTCCTACTCCATAGTGGTCTGAGAGGAGGCATGGGATTAGTTCGATCTTATTATATTTGTTGAGGTCTCTTTTGTGACCAATTATATGGTCTATTTTGGAGAAGGTACCGTGAGGTGCTAGGAAAAAGGCATATTCTTTTGCTTTAGGATGAAATGTTATATATATATGTTAAATCCAATTGGTTCAAAGCTTCAATTAGTTTCACTGCGTCTCTGTTTAGTTTGTTTTCCTGAAGTCATCCACAATTAGTGTGTTAGGTGCAATATGTGCTTTGAGCTTCAGTAAAGTTTCTTTTATGAATGAGGGTGCACTTGCATTTGGCCCATAGATGTTCAGAATTGAGAGTTCTTGGTGGATTTTTCCTTTGACCAGCAAGAAGTGTCCTTCCTTGTCTTTTTTGATGACTATAGGTTGAAAGTCAATTTTATCTGATATTAGAATGGCTACTCGGGCTCGTTTCCTGAAACCATTTGCTTGTAAAATTGTCTTCCAGCCTTTACTCTAAGGTAGTGTTTGTTTTTGACACTGAGGTGTGTTTTTTCTGTATGCAGCAAAATGTAGAGTCCTGTTTCCTTATCCAGTCTGTTAGTCTATGTCTTTTTTGGGGGGAATTGAGTCCATTGATGTTAAGAGATATTAAGAAATAGTGATTATTACTTCCTGTTATTTTTTTTTGTCTTTTTTTTATTCGATATAATTTATTTACATTTCAAATGATTTCCCCTTTTCTAGCCCCCCCACTCCCCGAAAGTCCCGCAAACCCCCTTCTCTTCCCCTGTCCTCCCACCCACCCCTTCCCACTTCCCGGTTCTGGTTTTGCTGAATACTGTTTCACTGAGTCTTTCCAGAACCACTTCCTGTTATTTTTGATGTTATTTTTATATTGAGTGGTTATCTTCTTTTGGGTTTGATGAAAGAAGATTGCCATCTTACTTTTTTCCAGGGTGTAGTTTCCTTCCTTTTATTGGGGTTTTCCTCCTGTTATTCTTTGTAGGGCTGGGTTTGTGGAAAGATATTTTGTAAATTTGGTTTTTTCATGTAATATCTTGGTTTCTCCATCTATGGTGATTGAGAGTTTTGCTGGGTATAGTAGTCTTGGCTGACATTTGTGCTCTCTTAGAGTCTGCATGAGATCCGCCCAGGATCTTCTAGCTTTCATGGTCTCTGGTGAGAAATCTGGTATGATTCTGATAGGTCTTCCTTTTTATGTTACTTGGCCTTTTTATATTACTGCCTTTAATATTCTTTCTTTGTTTAATACATTTGGCGTATTGATTATTATGTGACAGGAGTTATTTCTGTTTTGGTTCATTCTGTTTGGAGTTCTGTAGGCCTCCTGTATATTCATGTGCATCTCTTTCTCTTTAGGTTAGGGAAGTTTTCTTCCATAATTTTGTTGAAGATATTTGCTGGCCTTTTAAGTTGTAAATTTTCACTCTCATCTATACCTATAATCCTTAGGTTTGGTCTTCTCATTGTGTCCTATATTTCCTACCTGTTTTGGGTTGCAAGCTTTTTGCATTTTGCATTTTCTTTTACTGTCCAGTCCATGGTTTCTATGGTATCTTCGGCATCTGAGATTCTTTCTTCCATCTCTTGTATTGTGTTGTTGATATTTGCATCTATGGCTCCTGATTTCTTCCCAAGGTTTTCTATCTCCAAAGTTGTCTCCCTTTGTGATTTCTTAGTTGTTTCTACTTCTGATTTTAGATCCTGGATGGTTTTGCTCAGTTACTTTACTTGTTTGTGTTTTCCTGTAATTCTTTAAGGGATTTTTGTGTTTCCTCTTTCATGACTTCTGCCTCTTGACTTCTTAAGTGATTTTTGCATTTCCTCTTTATTGGCTTCTATCTGTTGACCCATTTTCACCTGAATTTCTTTAAGTGATTTTTGTGTTTCTAGTGTAAGGGCTTCTAATTTATTCATGTTCCTTTGTATTTCTTTAAGAAATTATGTCCTTTTTGTGTTCTTCTAGCAGCATCATGGCCAGTGATTTTAAATCCAAATCTTGTTTTTCTGGTGTGTTGGGGTATCCAGGACTTGCTGTTGTTGGAGAATTGGGTTCAGATGCTGCCATATTGCCTAGATTTCTGTTAGTAATGTTCCTATGTTTACCTTTTGCCATCTTGTTATCTCTGGTGTTAGTTGGTCTTGTTGTCACTGGCTGGTGTTTGAACCTCCTGTGAGCCTGTAAGGCTATTTCAGCACTTCTGGATGCCTGGGTTTCCCCTGGCACAGATTTCTGATGTGCTGCCCTCCTCTTGGGTGCCCTTGGAGCCCTAGTGTGTCCTGCCCCAAGCAATGCTATACTTGGGTTTTCTCTGTGAACCTGGTACTGCCTGTCTGCTCCTTCAGGGAGCAAAGATGGTGGATGCTGTGGGGACCTTTTCCAAGTGCTGATCCCTCTGGAGGGCAAAAGATCCCCCAATGGTTTGGTGTACAAATGGCCCACCAAGCTGCCCAGGCCCTGAGTCCAGATAAACCCCGGATAGGCTTGGGCCCAAGAGATGTTAGCCCCAGGCTATGTCTGCTAGTTGGCTCTGTCTGTTAGATCTCTCTTGTCAGTTATCCAAGATGGCAAGGCTTACTTCTGCAAGTGCAGGGCAGTCTTCAGAGCAAACGACCCCCTGATCGGGTTGGCACACAAATGGCCCACCGAGCTGCCCAGGTCCTGGTTGCAGGAAAAAGCCTGACAGGCTTAGACCCAAGCTATGTTAGCCTTAGACTATGTCTGTGTACCTGATGCTGTCAGATCTCTCTGGGGTCTGGTAGCCAAGATGGTGGAGCGCCTCTCGTAACTGGCTGGGAGGAGGCAGAGCTCTAATGGGGCTTCAGTGCAGTAAAAAGAGCTGCAACTCCACTGCAGACAGCCCGGCTGGCCGGAGGTGTCCAGTGTTAGCAGGCATAGGACCCACTGCCTCAGTTCCACTGGTGGCGGACCTGTCCTCTGGACATGCTGTTGCCACTGCCTCTCACTGCTGCTCCAAAGAGTACTCCATTTTGTAAATGTTCCACATTTTCTGTATCCATTCCTCTGTTGAGGACATCTGGGTTCTTTCCAGCTTCTGGCTATTATAAATAAGGCTGCTGTGAACATGGTGGAGCATGTGTCCTTGTTACATGTTGGAACACCTTTGGGGTATATACCCAGGAATGGTATATCTGGATCCTCAGATAATATTATAATCAATTTTCTGAGGAACCACTCAGCTGATTTCCAGAGTGGTTTAATATGTTCATTCTTGATGATTCATTCAAAACCCACCATTGCATATTCTCAATGGCTGGCTCTAGACTGAACTTATCAAGTATGTTTTATTTTCCAAGAATCCTTTTTTGGAGTTTTCCAAGACCCCAACCCATGTGACTATTCTATATAGAGTCACAAAGTTGTTGCTTTGGCCCTGTTTGGAGTTCAGAAATATACCACAGTGTGCCTTATTGATGACTTTCCCACATGAAGTCCAAGTAAAGAATTGAAGCTCATCACAAAACTGCAAAAGTCAAATTCAAACAAAAGAAAAACAGAAACTGGGATTTGACATGCCCTCTAATCTTTCAACTCTCCCTGGTTTCTCAAGTTCATGATGATAAACTGTCTTACCTGCTCCTTTGTAGAAAAGGGAGCTGCCATCTGCAGGCATGGGGAAAGGCAGGTGGCAGCTTGGCTCAGTCGAGATGTCAGCAAGCATTTTACTGATAAAGGAAAAGATTGTCCACCTCTATGAATCTTTTCATGTTCTAGGTCTTTATTTCTAGAGTTTTACATTGAAAAACATGACTATTAAATTCTTAGGTATTGTTTTCCATATAAATGTTTTAGTAATATATTCATACTGCATTTCACAGATTTTTTTATTTTTATTGTATGGGTATAGGCAGTTTGCTTACATTTATGTCTGTATATTCGGTGAGTACCTGGGGTCCTTGATGGCCAGAGGGCCTTGGATCCTCTGGGACTGGAATTACAGATAGCTGTGAGTTACCACATAGGTGATGGAAAGTCATCTTGAGTTCTTTGCAAAAGTAGTAAGTACTCTTAACTGTTGGTTTGTTGTTCCAGTCCCACTACACATGTAACACATTATTAATACTAATATGTACACATACTTACTAAAATTCTACTACAATGATTCAAATGCATATTTCTAAACATTCTACTGCTAAGTAGCCTAAATAAACAGAATGTACATAGAATGTAAGTGTGGAACTTGAGGAATTATTAGAAAATAAATTGTATCTATATGGTCAGTTCTTAAATCAAGAGAATAAATCTCTCAAGAAATTTCTCACATTGTAAAATTAAATCCATTGTAAAGAAAGAATGATGCTTCTAAAATCTGACAAAATAGCCTCTTTCTGGACAAGTATGGACCTGCCTTGTGTACCCAAAGTTTACCCCTTCTGGACTTTCTATCACAGCTCTATTGATTTTTCTTTAAAAAGCAAGTACCAAGTTTGTGGCTAAACACAAATGGCTAAATATGACAAATCATATCCTACCAACATTTTTTTTTTTTACTTTCTGGAATAAAGGATGCTACTTTGACTTCAACAACACAAATTAGTTTTTATATAAACTGAATTATATAGCAACTGTCATATATATGTATATATTTATTCATAAAAGCCAGAAACTGGAAATAACCCAGATGTCCCTCAACTGAAGAATGAATATAAAAACTGTGGTTCATTTACACAATGGAATACTTTTCATCTATTAAAAACAAGGACATAATTAATTTTGCTGTCCAATGGATGGAACTAGCAAATATCATCCTGAGTGAGGTAACCCAGACCCAAAAGGACACGCATGGTATGTACCCACTTATACGTGGATATTAGCCATCAAGTACAAGATAGACATGATATACCCAACAAACCCATAGAAGCTAAACAAGAAGAAAGACCCAAGTGAGAATACTTGAAACTCACTTAGAATGGAGAATAAAGTAGTCATAAGAGTCAGTCGGAGAGAGGGAACTAGGTGGGAGAAGCTATGAGGATGGGAAATGGGGGAGTGGGCGGTCAGGATCAGACACAGGAAGGGACAAGAGGGAGGGCAAGAGGGCCAGGAGAATGAATGAAAATTTGCAGCTCCTGGGATGTAGGGGGATGAGGGGAATCTTTAGACAAGACTAATTTTTTTAAAAAACTGCCATTGATTTTGAGGAAGTTTGTTTTTCAATAAACACTGATGACAGATACAATCACTGTGGTGATAAGAGCAAGTGTAGATGCTGAAAGGGAGTTGGCAGCCAGAGTTGGAGTAGCACTTAATGACTTCCCAGTAGTTAGTCCCTTAAACCAGCATACCCGCAGCAGAGATAGGGCAAATAACAGGAAGCTAGTCTTGCGAACTGCAGCACTGTCAGCTACATCTGTTTGAAGGATGACAAAACTAAAGCTTATAGAGACCAGAAAATGTATCCAAGATCAAATAGGAAGTGGTACTATATCTCATCTGATTCCAATCCTGAGGGATTTTTCCAACTTGTGTCTGTTTTTCACTGTTCAGCTCTTTATTCTCTCTATTTCCAGTTATTGAATGGGTTCGTTGCAGTTGTCTGCTGCAAAGGCGATGTGGACTGTTATGGCTCACCTGATCTTTCTCTGCTGCCTAATGAGAAGACTTATGGTGACCATGTTTACACTGTATGCTGTAGCTCATGAAATCCCTTTTATAGGCCCGTCGCCTTTGATCTTGTCACTATAGTTTTGTGAGATAGTTATTTTTTTCACCATACTGAAGTAAAAACTGACACTTGAAATAAATCCCCACTAGTAATGTCTGTAGGCAAGAAGGAGACTCATTCATGCCTTTCAAATAAAACTTCAGGCCACTTTCCACTAAAAACAAACAAAAAGGCAAGAAAGAATGGATAAAAGGAGAGCTTTGAGAAGATCTGGGAAGCTGTCCAAACTGTTATGTGTTGTAAGCACCAGGTGGATTATTTAGCTCTTTGTAGGGTTTTCTAGATAGATAGCTGTGAACCAGTGGATTTATTAAGTTGTAAAGAGTATTTTAGGAAACGCTTTTATAGCTGCTAATACAAGCTTAGATATAAGAAGGGTCAGAGAATCAAGGTTCAGAGAAGATTTCATGAGCAAAGGGGACTTCAGGCACTCCTTACAAAGGAGCCAGATTTGCTCGGAGAGATCTGAGTTGTCAACAGGTGAGACATTGAGGGAGAAGCAGGAACTGCTGGTAAGTGTCCCAGAGACTGTAAGGGGGCAGAAGACGAAGAAGGAGGGGTCTGTGCTTGGGGTGTGGACATTTCTGCTGAGTAGCAATGTGAGGATGAATAATAGACTGTAGCAGTGATATATGCTGAGAGATTGCTTTTTCACTCCTCCTTCTTTCCTGCTTCTTCCTTCCTTTTCCTTTCCAACCCCCCCCCCCCCCCCCCATAGCAAGTACAAACACTGGGAGATTTGTTCTCCCTCCCTTTTCCTTCTGTCTTCTCACAAAGTGTCCAATGTATCTAGAGTGGGCTTCAAGCATCCTGTGTAGTCAATAATGACCCGGAACTGATGGTTTCACCTCTATCTGGAGGTTTTAAGCTCCTCCCTAACTCTTCCAAGATCTGCATATCTGTATTTATTCTCTTTCTTGCTCTTCCCCAGCTTTCTGAATCCAGTTTGTGCTTCCAAATACTCTGGGTGCCACACTGCCTTCAGGACTAGTCTATCTACCAGGTCACTCTTCTTTCTCAGTTGCTGTCTAATATTAGTAGTGGGGAGACTTAGTTCCCCTCTCCTGCTCCATGCTGGGATTTTGTCTAGACTGTGGCTGCACAGGCTGTGTTTGCTACCACTGTCTCTGAGTTTACGTGTGCATCTTCTGTGTTGTGTCTGGAAAGCTTTGTTTCCTTGCACCATGTCTGTTGCCTCCTGCCTCTTACAGTCTTTCAGCCCCTCTTTAGTGAAAATCAATGACCCTTAGTACAGTGGTGTGTGTGTGACACACACACACACACACACACACACACACACACAGAGAGAGAGAGAGAGAGAGAGAGAGAGAGAGAGAGAGAGAGAGAGAATTTAGGGCTGAACATTCTGCAGTCTTATTCTTGCATGGCAATCAGTTGTGTGTTACGTTTTACCTATTGCAAGATGACTCTTCTCTGATGAGAGTTGAAAGATGCACTAATATGTGGCTATTTTAATAAGTCATTAGGATTTTGTTTAATATTATGTTCACTTGGATTTATTTTACATGGTCATAAAGGTCTCAGACTTTTTCTCCTTCACTACCTTTCATCTGGCTCGTTTTCTGTCTCTCTGTGACTCTCTTCCCTCCTTTTAATCAAACTCGGATCTGAATTGCTGCATTTTATTATCAGTGTAAAACAGCACAATAAAAGAAAACTCAGATCAACTATTAGAAAGAGTACCTATAGAAAATGAGCAAATTAGGTTCATAAATGTGATGAATTAATAATTGATGTGCTTAATAAACCTCCATCTGCCTCTTGTGTGAAACTTTAGATATCCCATAAAATGAGTGATTTTTTTTTTTTTTTTACCAACAAAGCTTACTTATTGAATTACACTCACAATGTTTCTACATGTGACAAGTCTTTCAAAGGAAAGAACAATGGCATAGCCAGAGGGGTACAAACAGTGAGAAGGAGGCATCATACAGACCTCTGGAAGGCTAGGGAAAGGCTCAGCAGTCGGCCAGCCATCAGCAGGAGGGGGAAAAGGTTCAACTATAAAAATGGGTGAAAGCAAATATGAGTCAATGAGTCATGGTGATTAATCTTATGCTCACCTTCAAAACATAATATTCCAGGGCTAGAGAGAAGGCTGGAGAGTTAAAAGCACTTCCTGTTCTTCCTGAGCATCCTGGTTAAATTCCTGCCACCTACGGGACAGCTCATTAAAACCTGCAATTCCTGTCCCAGAGGATGCAATGTCCTCTTCTTGCCTCTGTAGGCACCAGTTATGAGCTGGTGCACAGAAATACATGTAGGCAAAATATCTTTACACTAAATAAATAAATAAATAAAACTTGAAAATTAATCTTCTAAAAGCCAATCAGTAATAGAATTGTCCATTTGATTTTCTTCTTGGGATACTTAGTTGGTACACATTTACTGAGTTGACCTGAGCAAAATCCAGAAGCCTCCAGCACAGTGTCAAGCAGATTTTGAAATATTTCTCATGTTAGGGAATATATGAGGTAAAGTCATGGAGCAATTGGGAGGAAGATTTGCAAGAATCTGAAAAGGAAGTAAATGAAGACAAGAAAAACATAACCTAATCTAGAACATCTCTCATTGAGACTTCCTTCTGAACAGATTCTACATTGTGTCAAGTTGACAATTAAATAATCCATCCCTCTCTTTAATACTGTCCTGAGATTTCATGTAACTTGACTAGGCACCAGATACAAAATTTTAAAAATGATGAAGGAAATACATAATGAAAAAAATAAACAAGAAAAACATCTTATCCACAGGATTATTCTGTATGCCTCTAAGGAGAAAACTCTAAGATATTGATTCATGCATAAAATTTTAAGAATTCATGCTTGAGGTTAGCTTGTAGAATACAAGGTCAATATACAAAAATCAACTGTATTAGCTATGAGTAATCCAAAATGAGATTATGTAAGATATTCCATTCATGATAGTAACAAGAAATATAAAATAAATAGGAATGCAGGCCATAAAATAAGATTTGTACCTTAAAATTTAAAATATAGCTAAGGAAAACATAACAGTTCTCAGTATAAATACCTATGTCCTTGCATAGGGTCAGTCAATATTGTCAAGATGGAAATTATCATCAAATTGGCCAATATATTCATTGCTCCCAAATTATACTAACTGGAAGAGAACAGGTACAGAAAATTGTGTTCTATGGTATTTTTTCACATGATGTTCACCAAAGGAACACCAATGGCTTCCTGTGGCTTGAGGTAGAAATGGAGTTTGGCTGAAAATGGTCATGAGGGATAGTTTCATGTTGACTAGAATTCTCTAAAAACAAACAAACAAGCAAACAAAATCAAGCCATTAGATTATGATGACAGTTACACAAGGCTATGTTTTGAAATCATAAAATTGCATTTTTACCAAGGATATTTTAATGGTATCTCAATTATAGCTTCATAAATTTGAAAAGAAAAAGGAAGGATGTATGGTACATATGGAAGATTCTAGTGCCTTTGAAATATACAGACAATTGTAACAACACTAACATAACACACACACACACACACAGAATATCAACAAAGAACACACATAAGAAGATATGCTAAATAAGTAGGAAATTTGAAAATATTCTCAACTTCACAATAATTTCAGAAAAATAGTCATAGCAACTGAGAATCCTGAGATTGACAAAGTATGACAGAGCATAGAATATTGATGCTGGCAACCTACTCTGAGATTATGATGCCCTTCCTCAATGTCAATGGGTGTTAAAAGGGGGGCATGTATTTTATGCTTCTATGGATTAGATATTGTTTATCCTCTAAAGATTTCTGTGCTCAAAGTTTTGTTTCCCTATGTGATAGTGTTGGAAAGTAGTGGAATGTTTTGAGAGGTGAAAAAAATTGGTCATAACCAACTTCAGAAAGAGATTGGGTGTAACGTCCTGTAATGGGTTAGAGTTTGCAGAGATAAAGAAGTTCCCACTAAAGCAAGTTTGGTATGAAAGAATGAGCATTGGCCTTTCCCTCTCTTGCCATGTAAACCCTGTCTTGCCATGTAAACCCTGTCTTGTTTTACTTGCTTGGAAAACACACACTGTTAAGATGTAAGAGAGAGTTGAGTTATGTAGTTTTGAATATCAAACCATAATTGTGATGCAAACAACCATTAATTCATTAAGGTACTCAGCCTCAGGTATTTTATTACAGCTACACAAAATGGACTAAGACAGGAAGGAAATGACCATCAGCAGATTGCTGGAATGAATGCTGTCAGGCAGTGTCCCTTTCCCATTACAGAGTTCAAACAGAGGTCAGACTCCAGGTATCTATTATCCTCCAGGACTTAAATCTTTCTACCAAAGGTAATGTATTAGGGTCCCAATTGTGGAATTCTGAGGGTAGAGACTATTTAGCACAATTGTGCTCTTGCTTTAATATTAGCTGTTTAAATAGTTCAGCCCTTTATTCCAGAGTTGGTGAGCATTGGGGTTAAATAGACAGGTTGAAAAATCACCAGTTAACTGGCCTGGCCAAATTTCCTCTTAAAAACTCAGTGTATAGCTAAAGCAGACCATTCAGCCCAGAAGCTCAGTGCCCACACTGGCTCCCTCTGGAGTGTGTTCAGTGCCCTAAGGCAGAGGTAGTTTGTAATTGTATTTTTCTATTCATTACAAGAATTACACTTTAAAAACTCCACTGTGAATTTTGTTTGTTGAAAATAATCTAATATAAAAAATTAAGGAACAATGAAACGAAAAGATTACATTCATAAGAGTAACAAAATTGCTTCTATGCACAAAATTGCTCAACTTTGCTGGGTAATATCCAAGAAGACCTGAATAAATGAAGTTGTTCATTTTGTTTATGACTAAAACACTTACTATTTTCAAAAGGTAATTTCTCCAAAAATAGTTTATGAAATAATTGCAATCTCAATCAATGCACTACAGTGATTATTGTAAACTTGGCAAGCTAATTCTAGAATTCATATTGGACAAAGAACACAAAAATAATCAAAATTATTTTCAAATTACACTTAATGAATGTGCAGGTAACCTACTAACTTTTAAGGAACAGTGTTGCTGTAATTGACTCCCAGTTCATTACAATCCTATTGAATAGCACTTAGAAAAGCTAATTCCAGGAGAATCAGAATAAAAACAAGTGGAATGAATGCAGCTCCACCTCTAAACAAAAATTAAGGATTAAATCAGTGATATCAGTGAGTGGGAGAACATTTATGCCATTGGGGTAACAGAAAGCCATTTAAAAGGTATACCTATCAGGGAGAATTAATGAAGTTATACACAAAATACATTTTCTGCAATTTAAATTCACAAAATAATCATAAAAGATTAGAAGCAGAGAGGAAACACTGTTATATATATTAGAAAACATTAAATGCCCCCCAAAAGAGTCTTTGAAGAAAAGAGTATGATGTAAACCTTCTATGAAAGGAAGTTATAAAGGTATTCAAGGTAGAGAAAATCTGTAACATTAAAGCTAATCAGAGGAGAGGGTCACACAGAGTGGTGTGCAGCTATCCTCTTAGAGGAGTTGGATAAAGAGACAGGTTTTTATACACCGTGTTACTCTCCTTTCCATCACTTCCTGTTTTGTCAAAAGGCAAAATACCTGAGAAAATCAACTTACAGAATTGAAGGTTAATTTTGGCTTATGGTTTAGAATTTAGTATGGGATTAGTTGGCCTCATTGCTTGATACTAAAGAAGACAGGCTTCCAGGTCAAAGACTGCATGGTGGGACAAAATTGCCCAGCTCATGGAATATCAAGGAGGAAAGAGGAGAGAGGAAGGAAAAGGAGGAAGGAAAGGACGGAGGAAAGGAAAGAGGAGGAGCCTGAGATAAAACTCTGTCATTCAAGGGCATTCTCTCAGTGACTACTTCTTCCAGTGAGGCCATGTAAGCAGCTGTAGACCAGGGACATAGCTCTGCGGTGCTACCTGCAGCGAGTGGGATTTTTTGCCATAGAAAAAAGCTCAGGATGAAGTAATAAAAGCAGAGTTGAAGTTTATTAAGAAAGGTTTGACACATTTAAGTACATGTGCGGGGTTCATAAGAAAGAACTATGCATGTGTCTTTGCAACAGCCCTATATACAAATTTGGAGGCTTTTAGAATTATGTTGCTCAAGGAGTTTCAAGGGAAACACCACATTGCTTTCTTTTCCTTTTTTTTTTTAATATTTGAAAATGAGATACAAAGTTGAGTTATCTTGAGTGTTACAATCTGATAAAATAAGATTATGAGTCACCAGTGTTGCATAATGGATTAAACCTGTCTCTTACTATAAATAGATTTTGTAGACCTGCTGAAAGGTTCCCCCCAAAATTTCAGGTTACATCTGAAAAAGAGAAAGGCAATATTTAACTATATGTGTTAGGCCTTAAACATGGTTATTATACAGTGGCTTTTGCCTCCGTGAAAAACAGGATTATCCCATTAACATCTTAGAATATAGCTTCTCTTTGCATTATCTATATTTAGCATTCCAGTGACTTTTAAGTTATGTCTTAAAAGGTTGTTTGCAGACCTCATTTCCCCCATCTTTTTCTTTCTTTTGATTAATAAAATTGTAGGGTGGCTTTAGAGATGCCTTGGTGAAATTATGATTTGATAATATTAAAGTAGGAGCCTCTTGGGTTGCCCAAAGTGGTTAGGACATGTCCATCCCCTGTAAATAGGAAGTAGTTATGACAGGGATACAAGCAGATTTCCTAAAGTCTCTACCACCTCCCAGTGACCTCTTAAACAGTGAATTCAATGATGGACAAAACATTCATGAGGCCAGAGTATTCATAAACCACTTGAAGTAGGAGGATAAAATGACAGGGGAAGTTGGGGAACATGAGATGAAACCCTTCCCTGAAAACGGTTGAAGAATCTTGCCATCAAATAAATAAGAATTCCAGAACGATTAACAACTGCATACAGCCTTCTTCCTTTCTCAGATATAATCCCTCTATTTTCATGAACCATAACCAGAAACCCCATTACAAGGAGTGGCCATACACTAACTGCTTTGAGCAACTATAGTAGATTTGAGATTTACATTATCAGATTATAATTTTACCCAAGGGACTCTGGGTCCATGTTTTAATTTCATGTATCAAAAGGAGTAAAGGAAAGGAAAAAAAAACTTTTATTAACATTTTAAATTGCAAATGATCAGTCACCAAAATTAAATGAAAAAGATCCAGTGGAAAATGATAAGTTGATTGTGATACCAAAAATACAAAACAAAGCCAAAAACAATCAAACAACCCTAAAATTCCCAAGATCATATGTTGATAGAGAAACATCCAGAAGGCAAGTCAACAAATAGATTATAATCACGAATGCCTGGCTTTTCCTTTGCAGTCTTACAAAGTTAAGGACTCCTCTGGCTGTGGTGCAGGGACACGAATGGCAGTTTAACTCGGCTTCCCACCCCCTCAAAGCAGGTCCCAGGATCCCTTTGTCCTCAGCAGAGAAAGAGTGTGGGAAACTTGTGGAAACTTTAAAAGATGCATTTCTATGATCACCAATTAGGTATTTTGGACACATGGATGTTTAATTTGGTGGGGATAGAGGGTAGATGGAAAAGAGGGAGGGGAACTGCAGTCAGGATGTAAACAACAACAACAACAACAATACAAGAAAGTCACCAGGAGCTTTGTAGGAATTTCTTATAGGCAGCTGCATGTTTTCAGCAAGAAGAGGCTGCAGGGATGAGAGCAGTGCTGATAATCAAGAGTTGCCATTCTTTCTCCTCCAGGAACCGGGAGAAGATATCAGAAAACCACCGACTACGGAACTTATTAAAATTAAAACAAACAAACCAAACTAAACCACCACCACCACCACCAATAACGACAACAACAACAACAACAACAACAACTTGGTTATAAGGACAAAATCCTTACCAATCTCCCTATTACACTAAAAAGAAGTAACTGTTCCCTTTGGCAACAGGAGACTTGAGAAAAACTTCCAGATTTCAGGGAGGCATTGTGTGGGGGGGCGATGGAGGGGTCGCAACCATCCTCTGCTACCACTTGCAGGGTGCCGGTTGTGGGGAAAGGGAGGGGTGACTCTCATCCCACCAGAGCTCGGGACACTGGGTGGTTGGATGTGGGTAGTTGGACTTCGTGCACCCCCATGCTGCCGGGTGAGCGTTCGGCTGTGAGAAGTCACAAGACCCCAGTCCCCAGGGGTGGGGAAGGCACAGTCTCAGTCTTGGACATCGCTAGATGCTGAAGAGCTGAGAACCAGTTTGGGGTTCCCCGGGGGCTTTTGGCCTGAGGCCAAAGGAAAAAGGGTGTTGGTGGGGGGAGGCACTAGCTAGTTACTGTGTGCACATGTGGGCGAGAGTCCTTGGTGTGGTCTGGAGGCTGCTGGTGGCTTGGCTCAGTGGGTGACCATGGCTGGAATGCTGTGAATCCCCCCCCCCCGCCCCTTCCCCCCCCCCCCCCCCCCCGTCCTGGGGTTAGGCCCAGCTTGTTGGAGGGAAACCTGCTACAGTGCTCCAGCACTGCGAGTCAAGATGAGAAGAGGTAGTCCATGGTTATTTGTGTTTATATACAGAAGTAGAGAGAGGGAGAAAGTAGAGAAGTAGAAGGAAGTCACAGCCAAGTGGAGTGGGGGAAGGAATGGGAAGAGAGGGGGAGCAAGGGGACAAGAGAAAGAACAAGAGAGCAAGAGAGTAGGAGGGGGCGAAATAGCCCCTCTTACAGTGGGCTGGGCCTACCTCGCAGTTGCCGGGTAACCGTGGGCAGGGGCACACCAGGCTGTTGCCAGGTGACTGTGAATGTGGAGTCCATACAGAATACCCGGGGCTTAGGGCATTGCCCTACATGACTGACTGCTACAGGATTATGGAGTTGAGGGTCTCCTGTCAGAAGCCCAGTGTCTGGGAGCATGGCCAACCAACTGGTCTGTCCCTTGTAGAGTATCTACCGGGTCTCCAGAGATTAAGCCTCACTCAGCCAGAACACAGACTGCCTTTCACGGTCCTACAAGGCATGTTATCTTATTAACGTGGAAGTCTGGATTTTCTCTGTACAGTCATCACCAGTCAACTGAAACAATGAAGTATAAGACATTTTTGAACGCAGGCAGCAACTCTTCGCCTTCATGGAACACTGCAAAATTCACCAGGCAGTTTTTTATAACCTGCAGCATTCCCTGTTAGTATGACTGCTACTGGGAGTTATTAGGTTGAAGCCTGGAACTGGCAACCCTAAAAGGTTGGTCTTGGCTACCTCTCACTTTAATAGCGAAGAGCAGAGAAAGGGGATTCATTGTATGTGACCACATTGGGAAGAGGAACAGCAACAAATAAACACACACCAACAAACAAAAAGATATCCAGTGTTCTAGAAAATCCATAGGGATTCGACGCTGACATAAGATTTAGATTTATTTAATTAGAAACATGTTTCTATTTATTTAATTAGAGACAGGGCCTAATAATGTAGCTTTGGCTGGTCTGGTACTCACTATGCAGATGAGGTAAATCTCAAATCATACAATTTAAGAAGTTATAAAAATCAGGAAATGCCTCCTGATGAGGGACATATCTCCTGGTAAGTAGACTGATAGGAGGAGGACCATGAACAGGTAATAAAGATGCTGAACTTCTAACAGGCTGATAAATTTTTACCTTTTTGACCTGAGACAAAGCCTGGAAGCTTCAAACAAAAGCCTTTGTGGCTTTGTTTCCCACTAGCAGCACAGCTGCTGATGGACTGACTCAAAAGTTCAAGGCCAGGTCAGGATATATTTAGACAATAGACTGGATCAATCAAACATCAATCTTTCTTCAAACTAATTAACACTAAATTAGGGGAGGGAGACCCCAGAGAGACTTGAAAAATCTCATTCCCTGAGAGGAAACTGGACTTGTGGCTTCCGGGAGTCCCCTCTGCTTTGTGAAGGATCTATTTTTGTGTGTGTGTGTCTGCAGCATGAGTGACTTTCCTCAAACCAATAAATAACTTTCTAGAACTGCTTATTCTGTTTACAAAGTTCACATTTAACCACTACTGGCCATCACACTAAGATTTGTTTCCTGCCTTCTGATTCTTTAATTGTCAGAGAAGATAAATCAAAACCCTAAGATGGTAACAATGAGTGTTGGGATATACCACCATGTCTGGCTGAGGTTTAGATTTAAGTATGGAACAACAATTCGTATCTAAGAAGTCCTGAATATTAGTGATCCATCATTGTCTCCATGCCACTGCCTCTTATAAGATGACCTGACTAATTAAAATATATTTTTATCAGAGACAGTTCTTCCGCTTGCTTGCATGAGGGCTTTATCCCTTCTTGTAGCACTGGCATGAGATTCCTGGGACATTCCAGTTAGTCACTGCTCATTATTTCAATAGTTTGATAACCAAATATTCTGTTTAGAATATGTTTCCTCCTGCCAGGATAGTTGCACATTCCTGGTGCAGGATTCTCGGCAGTCTAAACATCTATGTGGAGAGCAAGCTGCCATGGAAAGGCACGAATGGTGCTTACGTCACAGGGTGCTGAGACATCTCTAGTCTCACTCTGTTTCTGCTGAGGCTGTTGTGATTACTGCCATTGTTGTGATCACTCCCAGGCTGCAGGGCAGTTCCCCTCCCTGGCCTGGCTAAGTGCTTGACTTGTCTTTTTCTCACTCTTGGAAAACTATCCCAGAGTGGGCTCTGTTATAATGCAGGAGATTCCCACTCCCCACCCCATCCCCCACCCCACTTTGGGATTAGCAACTGGGACGCTGCTGCAAAATGTCTGTTATGCGCTCAACCTTCCAAAGGGAATTCTGGGAGTTTGCTAATCTGAGGTTTGCAAGAATTTCCAGTCTCTCTTGATATGCTCAGCCATCAGCCATCTCCCCCTTCTTCCAGAAGCAGCTTCTGAAAGGGCCAGGCTCCTTGTAAGATATTAGCTCCCGACGTCTTTGTTACTGGGTTTTTACTCACAGGAATGAAGAATCCTGAACACTGAAGGCAGGGGTGAGAGAGCATCACCATGTTTGTGTCAGCCATGTCTTGCTCCTCTTCTTGGTTAAATAATATATCCTACCAAAGAAGCGCACTTGCTGTTGATTGTTGATACTATACCTTGAAAACCACAAGTCTTTTAAGTCCTGCTTCACCATCACCCTTCCTTTCTTCCTTTCTCCTTCATCTAACATTGATGTCCCACTGAGTTCTAGGCATCCATTCAATATTGTGTGATGGGTGATTTTCAGGAAACTGATATCTTTGTTTCTTTAGAGGAACATGAAGCTGGCCAGGGCTGAAAAAAATTAAGGGGCCAGAGAGTGATGAAGGATCAGACACTCTATTCTATTCTAAGACATGGGTCTTTAGCTGGTGGATGCTATAAGTTATCATAGGGGCAGAATAGCATGAGAAACCTCAGTTTTACAAAGAACTTTCTCCCTCAAAGGTGGAAGCTCTATTTTCAGCTAATTTTATGGGGAGATATTTGTGGCCTGTTTGATGACTAGCCCTCTAGAAGAGTTTGGAGATGGGATAGAAAGGCCGATTTATAGAACGTAGTGGGTTTTGTGGTACAATCACTCTCACCGTAGCCAGTGTCAAATTCTTAACAGTTTAACAATGGACTCAGGTTGACTTCGCTCTAGTACACCATGACATGAGATCAGTTCAGAGTCTGTACTGTGGTCAGGTGTGTCAGTCAGGGTGGTTCTTGTGACCCTTACACTGAACATCTCTATTACAGTCTTAGCTTCATAGTGGCATCTCTGAGTATAGAAGTACCTATGTGACCCTATGCCCCAACTCCAGAGGTTCTGAAGAACCTGTGCTCAGTGGCCAAGAGCTGGCAATTTCCTGAGCTTTGCAGATGTACTTAGGATAAAGATTGAGGACTACAATAAATCTTCTTTATGGTGATTATTGAGTTTTCTTTCTATTGCTCTTTGCTATGTTTGGGTCTCACCATTCGGACAGTGGTTGAACACATGATACACATACCAGCAGAGTTCTGTAAATGAAGGTAGCACTTGGTTAACAATTTGTGCTGTATGAACAAAATACTCATTTTGGGTTGATTGAGTGTAGTGGCAATGTTGATGATCTGCCTGCCTGTCCAGACTCTGACCACAGCCTCACAGAGTCGATACTCTCAGCTTCCTGATACTGGCTCAAGAACTCTGTATAACCTTCTTTGAACAGAGGGCTAACCTCTGCCCACAGCAGGAGTGATCCATCCCAATATTTGACCTACCTGCAGCTGCCACCTGATGAAGGTCTAGGAGTCTAAGCAGCAGCACCCAGTCTTCACAGTCAGACATTTCATCTCCAATGATGTTGTTACAATTGGTATTTCGTCCTATCGTCTGCTGCTAGCTAACACATGAAACAGGGAGCAGCAAGCACATCTAGATAAAACACTGGGATGTCACCCCTCAGCCCCTCTCCAGTGGAGCAAATCCTGCCCAGAGGAACTGGAAGGTATTTCCTGTCCATATATAACGCAGAAAAACACAGTCTGACCTTTGGTGTGATTGATTGATGAGAGTTTTGGGGGAGTCAGAGCTGTAGGGTATCTGTATAACAAAACCTAGAAGGTGGATTCATTTTCCAGTCCAGAAGCAGGGAAATCTCCCAAGCTGTTTACATTTGATTCTCAGGTTCTTTAGTGAGCTTTATTGTTGAGCAATAAGTTATTTTTTATTTAATTCTATTTTCTGTATTTCCACCATTGTGTGGGCAGGTTTCCCTCATATAAATCAGTAGTCAGTGGAACGATTTAAAATTCCAGGTAGGATGAGTTTCCATGGCCTGGCTAGCATGTACACAGCTTATGCCCAGAGGCATCTCTGTTTGAACAAAAGGAACTAACAGTTCTTGCTCACCAACACCTGCAAAGCTGTACCATGGTCCTAATTTATTTGTATAACAATCCTGTGAATTAAAGGACTCAACCACATTGAGCTTAAAGAAAATAATAAGGCTTCCAAAATCAGGAAAGTCAGTGTTTCAGCTGAACCTTACTGATCTCAATGGAAAATGGGTTAGATATCCTGGAAAGTAGGGCAGTGTTTGTGAATTTCTTGAAGTGTGGCCCTGTTCAGAATGTTGCAGTGTTTAGGCTATGCACACCTAGATTCCTTCTCTCCTTCCTCCTCTGCACACGTGCATTAATATGCAAGGAAGATTGGGTATCTCCATTTTAGCAACTACCTGCTTCTTCATTTTCCCAGAACCTTTAATACTAAAACTGTTAGCTGACAGAATATTTATAAGAAAAATATTATTAAGGTCTGCCTAAGTTTATTATATATCACAATAACATTCATTTCAGGAGTCAAGCCAAAGTGGACACCTGCCTGGAGTTAGTCATAGAACTATGTTTGGTCAAAATTCAAATGAATTCAATTTCCAAATCCTAGTCATAAGCAAGTAGCACAGTCTCAAGTTCACTGCTATAAAGTTCACTTTGGAAGTGAACTTGGAAGCAGAAACAAGAGCAATTGTGCCTTCTACTTCCTAGTTATTAGAAATTCTGGAGTAGCTTTGCAAGTCCAGAGGTGCCATAACACATGACTACTGTGGTGCACCTAGCTGGCCCGGGGTGCTATTGCCTCAAAGGCTTTAGCTCATCTGTGTAAATCTCCTTCAGTGTTGAGGATTGTCTTTGAAAACAATAATTCCCTTCTTGTTTTAAAATGGAGTAGCTTAATCTAGTGTTAAGAGAGTCTGGAGAATGCTGTTTAACAGGCATGTTGGACAATTCCTCAAGGCATCTGTGGACTGGTCAAGAAAATCCAGCTCCACCTCCTGAGCTGTTTGCAAAATTCACTTCTGCAAATGTCACCCTGCAGCAAATAGTGGTGAAATTGGCTCATATGTGACAGATGAGAAGTACTTCTGAGTCTTAATGAGACTCAGGGTAGCTTTGCAAGCCCAGCAGCAAAGCACCACTATAAACAACAGGTGAGAGAGTCTTTATCATCTTGGGAATAGGAGGACAAGCAAGAATGAAAACTGCCCTGTCACCCACCGTACTGTGACCCAGGGTGGAGTATGGGTCCACTGGAAGAAGGGAGATCTCTCGCTCCCTCTCTCTCTCTCTTTCTCTCTCTCATTCTCTCTCTACAACTTCTAACTGGATTGTAGTTGTGACAGAGCTACAGAATTTCAGAGAAAAGCCTATGTGCCCCCAGCACTGTGGAGTAGGATTCCTATTATTCTGGGGTCCCAGTTCCCTGAATGTTAAGCCTTATAACTTCTGAGCTCTCAGTACCTTGCACATTGAATCTCAGTGCTGACCACCTGTTACAGGATGAGAAACACAGACTTCTCCTCAACAACTTCTTTCTCTGCAGTTCTAGACTGGACGGATTAGATCAATGTTTATTCTATTTTACCTTTCACAAGCAGAAGGTCCAGCATATGATTTTGAACCAATACTGTTTCTAAATACCATTCACTTTGACCAAATAGAATATGATTCCTCACTTCATTCCTGTGCTCAGAATGAACAGAATGGGACTGGAAACCCTGGAAAGTGATCTGAGTTGCAAATGGCTACACACAGAGAGGGTAACATTGACTAAGGTTACAAATTGAAAGAGTATGATACATTCAAATAGACGAGCACATATTAACATTTCACACACAACCTATGTGAAAGTGTCCTATAGTAGTCACAAGAGCTACCAGACAACAACTTTTAGTGCATTCCTTAGATGAATATACAGACAAGTTCTATAGTCTTTTGAAAAGCAGGGCCCCTTTACCATTCTCCCTTGTGCTACTCAAATCACCTTCTAATGCTGTGGAGAAATTTTCTAAGATTTGCCATCTTCAGTTGTCTTCTCTTTTTGTCTCCATTGCTCCATGTCCTGTGCTCAATGATTCTTAATCTGTAATTGCTCCATATGGAAGTGTCCATCTCTTGTATATACATAGGAGCTCCATGAATTGGGTAGAAATTCTTGTATCTCTTTAGTTACTACCTCTGTACCACTTAGAGGAGGACAATTCTTACACATGCAGGTTAAAGTCATAAATGATGGCAAATAGTGTGGAACAAGTCCTGGTACATGATGTCAACTTCACTGAGTTTCAGTCATGACGATGATAAATGCAAACTAGATTTGGCTGCCTTGCATACTTCCTTTCAGTTCTGATGTTTGCTAAAGACAAGAGGTCTGAGCAGGCCCCTCTGGCTTAACTTCATCTCAGTGGGACTTACATTTGAAAACCACTTTGGCTATGGTGATGGTGTTTCTGTATTAGCTACATATTCACAGTCCATGTTCAGTGGCCTTAGGCCTTTGAACTATCAGGATAATGTAAGGAAAGACATCAGCCATCAGCATGTCCTGTGGCATTTAGGAAATCAGGCAGCATTCTGCCTCGTTTCCATGGTGATATGATAGACTTTAGAATTTTAGTTTAAAAGTAATGTGATATTCTCCAGAAACATCAATGTTACCAGCTCTTCTTTCAACTGTATTCCCCACTGAACTCCGACACAGAATAAAGGCACCCAAAGGAGACACTCACCCCCATTGATCTGTGAACTTCACATTCTCTGATCTGTCATGAGTTATTCTGGGTTTCCTTTAGGCCTTGTCAATCTTCTGCTTTTGCTTGGATACATTTGATGACCTGGCTTTGACTGTGCCTGGAGCAGGAAAGGGAGCCACTCCCAAGCCAGTGTAGTTGAGGCACCATTAAGAGCCTTAAGACACCAGAAGGGCCCCACCCAAAGAGATTACTGCCAAATTGTATATGATTCCAGCACTGCAGTTCATGGGAATCCCTATCAGGATGTGGTTGTAATGAGTTGTAGGGATTATCTAGCTGAGATTCACTTGGTGCAGAATAACATAGGCAATACTGGAACCCTTACATTACATACTACACTATATCTACATACATAATAGCACAATGCAGGCAATGAAATAGCCACTTAGTAATTGTCCCTGGGAGGTGTAACATGACAAGTGGGTCAGTACTGCTGCCTCCTGATGGCATTCCTTGACCAATGTTCCTTGACCAAGGTGAGCAAAGGAGAGGTATGCAGGAAAGGAAGGGAATCATAGCCATGAGGGGCTGGAGACAAGGGTCCAGGAAATGTATCTGGGGAAGAAAAAGTAAGGGCAACATCAGTCATGGAGGAAGAACCCTGCTCATCTCAGTTACCTCTGGATATATGGGTATCTCTTGGGAGTGGTACTGATGCAAATCTTTATACAGACTATATAAGAGTGAACCTTGGAAGACATTGTGAATCAAATTTACACAAGGCAAAACACTTAAATGAGATCATTGAAGCAATGGCAAGACAGGCCCCAGGGCAACCAAGAATAAAATGTTAATATAGCTTAAATTAAATGTATTAATAAAGGAAGAAAGGGAAGTGTTAGAAGAAAGCAGGTAAACACAGAATTAAGAATGGTGGAAATGAATGCTTCTACCTATGAACTCCCAGAGCTTTGGCCTGACTCTAAGAGATCTCGCTTGCTCTTCTGGTTGTATGCATTTCTGTGAAGTACTCCCAGAAGAATTTTATTCTTGTTTTTCTCTGCAGGCATAAAGATGGCTAGAGATACCACTGAGTAAAGATGAGCAGTACATTTTCCATTTTCCAAGATGAGCAGAACATTTTCCATTTTCAAAGTACTCTCATTTGCACAACTGGATCTTTGTTAATGCACATGGAGAGCGTGAGCTTAGCAAATGTGGATCTTTACCTGAAAGATGGCTTTATAATTCAATAGTTGATGAGATCATATTTCCATGCCTATGGAACTGTTGAACTCAGGCACAGTGGAATTCCATTGCTAGGCCTTGGCAGCCTGCCTGCTGGAAGACTCAGATCAGCCTAACATTCATTCAAACTGTAGGTCAACACAGACTCCTCAGAGATGCTCAAATTGTTCTCTTAAGTTGTCCTTAAACAACCACAATAAATAATTCTCTCATTGCTTTGTCCTACAGGGTGAGATTCTTCACTTCTGTTTATTAACTAGATTATCAAAAGCACTCTGTCTTGTCCTCACCTCTCCCCACTGCCACAGCATCTGTAAGTAAACAACACAATCATCTTGCTGAAGAAGAGTGAATAAAAAGCTCTTGATTTATAAGTCACATGGGGAGCTGGCAGAGCAAAGCATGCCCAAAACAAACTAAAAACATAAATCACTCTCTTGGAGGTGGCATGCACCTATTACTGCCTGCAAACATCCAAGGCTATCAAACATAAATTTACCTCAGTGTCACATAGCTACGATATCACATGGGAGTCCATGCCAGGATGCAGCTCACTCCTGTTGTTCTTTAGACTCTCCCACCCACTCCACAGTCTTTGCTTTATAGTACTCAAGATGGGTGTGGCTGATACATCAGAACTGGGTTCTGACTTCTGCCAATGGAAGTACACTGGGCTATTTATGTGGTCCAGAAGGGACCAACAAAAAGGTGAACCTGATTATCCAAGAACCTGAAATTCAAGAGGATTTTTATAGAGGGTAATTAAAAATATTGTTAGACATCATTAGTCATCAAGGAAATGCAAATCAAAACAACCCTGAGATTTCACCTCCCACCAGTCAGAATGGCTAAGATTAAAAATTCAGGAGATACCAGGTGTTGGCAAGGATGTGGAGAAAGAGGAATACTCCTCCACTGATGGTAGGATTGCAAGCTGGTACAACCACTCTGGAAATCAGTCTGGTGGTTCCTCAGAAAACTAGGCATGACACTTCCAGAGGACCCTGTTATATCACCCCTGGGCATATACCCAGAGGATTCCCCAGTATGCAGTAAGGACACATGCTCCACTATGCTCATAGAAGCCTTATTTATAATAGCCATAAGCTGGAAAGAACCCAGATGTCCCTCAACAGAGGAATGGACACAGAAAATGTGGTATATTTATACAATGGAATACTATTCAGCAATTAAAAACAATGAATTCATGAAATTCTTAGGCAAATGGTTGGAACTGGAAAATATCATCCTAACTGAGATAACCCAACCACAATAGAATACACATGGAATGTAGTCACTGATAAGTGCATATATTAGCCCAGAATATGTGAATACCCAAGACACAATTCACATACCAAGTGATTCCCAAGAAGAAGGAAGAAGAGGTCCCTGGTCCTGGAAACGCTTGATCCAGCATTGTGGGAGTACCAGGACAGAGAGGTGGGAGGGGGTTGATCAGGGAACAGGAGGAGAGAAGAGGGCTTATGGGACTTATGGGGAGCGGGCAACAGGGAAAAGGGAAATCATTTGGAATGTAAACAAAGAATATAGGAAAAAAGGTTGCTAGATGAAAACACCCATAGCTAGGCATGATAGGTGATAACTTTAACCTTGTGTCTCAGGATGATGAGAATTTAAGGTTAGCCCGTGCTAGAATAAGCACCTGTCTCAAGAAAAGAAGGAAAGAAGGAAGGACAGAAGGAAAAAGGAAGGAGGAAGAAGGAAGAAGGAAGAAAATGCAGGTCCCATAGGATAACTAGTTTAACAATAATCAGTTGAGTAGTTCCAAATAGTTAATAGGATTTTGAATGCTCCCAATACAAAGAAGAGATAAATGTCTAAGGTGGCAGACATGCCAGTCCCCGTGATCTGATCTTTACAGTGCTCATGGGTATTGAATGTCATGCTGTGCCCCATAAATACCTGCAATTACTGACCCCCTGCTGGAAAAAAATGGATTTTTTTTGAAAAAAAATGCCCAAGAGTTCTTACCACATGATTCATCATCCAAACTGGTTGCTCTCCTGGCAAGATGTAAATTTAAGAAATTCAGGTCACCTACAAAAGTTGTAAACAGGTTAGAGAGAGATCACACAGTCAACATCAGAAAGTACAGAAGCTAGAATAGCTAAAGCAAGTGTGAGAAACCAGTACCTGCCTCAGGATATCGTTTTTTTGTTTGCTTGTATGTTTATTTTGTGTTTTTCCTGAAACTTAAGGATAATTTGTCTCATGAGCTTTGTCTTATGAGTTCTTTGAGGTGGTCCTCTCCAAAGATCTTTCCTTTAGAAGTTTCCTGCTACCCATGTAAACCCTGATCAGATCTGGTTCTGTGCTACAGGGCAGCAAAATAGAAGGACAGATAACTACTTACTGCCTGAAGATTTCCTGACTTGTCTTGAATTCTTAACTCACAGAGTTTTTAAAGGACAGGTAAAGGAAACAGAGGAACAGGAATTTTGTGTTGAAAGCCACATGCCAGGAACTTGTATTGGATCAGGAAAAGGAGAAAGAGACCAAAGAGATTTCCAGGGCTAAGAGGTTGGGAAGCACTCAGTATTGAAGAGGCAAGAGACGTCTATACCCAGGGCCACATAGAAGTAGGTCAGGGTCTTTGGAGCTTCAGGAAGGAGGCAGGGAAGGCATTGGATAACAGATTTCCTCTCTGTATTGTGTCAATGCCTATAGATGAATCTCAGAGACAAGGGGAGACTAGGAAGGTTCTCTTCAGAGGAAACCTGAGCAAGTAAATAATAAGACCAAGTTCAACATACTCCTAGAAATGGGAACACATTATAGTTAATGGCATGCCAAAATGAATGATAAGTACTTCCATTTAGACAAGTGGGCTGGGATTAAAAGGGCATGAAGTTGCAAATTTCTAGCTCTTTTTACTAAGGACTTCTAAGAGTTTACCATCTTGGGTCAGGAAGGGAGGACCTTTTTGGAGTTTATTGCTCTGAGAGATAGGAGTAAGAATGTGTGGGAGACAAACTTGAGTGACTATGAGAGGCTGTAGCCAGGGCTTGGGTAGGTTTCCTTCTGTGGAAAGTGAAGGAGATGTAGCTAGAGTCCTGAAAATGTGCTGGGAACAGTATCATATCAGAGTTCTCACAGAGGGCTATGAATGTATCATTTAAGTATCATTAAGTAAAGTCTATGGAAACAATGGTTAAAGCAGCTGAGGCCATGAGGTTGTTTGGTTGTCTTTAAGACAAGATGGACGTGAGTGGGAAATAGGGTTATTATATCACAGAAAGATATGCATGCTGGAGAAACAGCACTGAGCTGAGAACACTGATGGGAGTCACCACAGGGTCAAAGTGTTGTAAAAAGGAAGCACTAGGGAAGAGCTATACCTCTACTGGTGTCCTATGGTCTTCTGAGGATGAGGTTTTCTAGGCAGACTTGGTTGGACACCTTCAAGCCTGAAGTCAGACTCCTGAAGAACTAGCCCCAGTCTTCCTCAGCACACAGCAGAGTTGTAAAAGTTAGACAGTGAATCTAAAGTAAGGAACATTATTGAAAGCAGAAGTTGAAGTGTAAGCCTGGGCTTCTTATACTGGCTTGAGATGTTCCATAGGATCATCGTAACTGAAATTGGGGGGTGAAAAATGTGGCAACAGTAGAATGTTTCTGAATGTGTAATGACAAAAACATTATTCAATATCAAATGAGTCCAAGATGTTTCTGGCAGTGCTGGTCTGTGCTGAATCATGAGATTTCACTGCAGCCTTGGCACCTTGTACTGTGCATGCCATCACGTTATACAACACTAGCACATGTTGCTTGAAATATCTCAGCTCAGATTTCTGACTTTTATATGTTATAAATTATACTGTTTTATTACACAAAGAGTGTTTTCTGTCCTTGTAAAAACACAATGGCTTAATTACAGGAAATCAAGACTTTTAATAATTTTCTTTTGTTATTCATCAGTATGCACATAGCAAATTAGTATATATTGCTAGAAATTACTTTTTCTTTGAAAGTTGCCAAGTGAATTACTTTCTTGAGTTTCATGATATGTTATTAACAGAGTTGTGGCTTGGAATTGGGACATAATTTCTAATAATTTCTACAATGTCCCTAACCATTCCTCTGCCATTTTTTTCTCCATGTTCTTAAAGCAAGTTTCTTAGCATTAGTGGTTATATGGTAAAAATACTGATCAACTCTAAAAGTATAGAAAATGTTCTGTATGTCTGAATATCCAATATTCAATCAAGATTTGGTTCTTCATGCAAAATTAAAGAAGCTCATTAATCTCATCAGTATGCAAATCTGCTTTCAGATTTGAGGTAAAATATGTATATTAAATAATGGTTTTATAATAAATTTATGATGATTATTATCAATAAGTATTTGACATGCATACCTATTTTATATACCTGTATACTCAGGCTGTTTAAACATTTCTTGAATGAATAGAGCTCATGAATAAAGATAACTTAAGAAGCCCTTATCTAAGCCTAATGTATTGTCCATGCCAGTGTCTCAATACCAAAAGATCACTCACAAGGAAGAGACAGGTCATATAGCCAAAACTGTGCTTCATGAGGAAGGATAGCATATGGATTAGAATTCCACCTCTTGAAAATTCTGGACAGATACTTCAGTAGTAATCCAAGACTCAGATTGTAGTGTACAATCTTTCTGGTAGGGAATGGTATATTTTCAGCTGAATTATTTGGGTTCTTTTATGTGTTTAGTGCCTAATAGTTCCATCTAAGTATGGTGATCCATGTGCTAGATGCTGTAGCTTGGATTTGGATTGTTTCTTAAAAGTCCATATGGTCATAACCTTGGTTTCAATGAGAGGAAATGGAGCCTTTAGAAGATAAAGCTTAGTAGGAAGTTTTTAGTTCATTAGGAATGTACCCTTGAAGAGGACAGTGAACCTTTCTTTCTCTTTCATTTCCTGGTGAATAGGTTGCTCAGCCAAAGGCCTAAAGCACCAGAGACATTGGTCATGGATTAAAAACCACCATCAGTGGTCCCAAACAAACCCTTTTGGTTTATAATTTTGATTTTTTTTGGAATTTGTTACAGAAACAGAAATCTGACTTACACATTGCTGCCAATGTCTCTTCTGAGTGAGACCTTGTTACTTGTTTCTTACAAATTCAAACTTGGATTTATCTCTGATTGGTGGCACCAATGGGATTAGGATTAACACAGATAAAGAAAAAGAATGGAGAAGTACAATCCAGGCACAGGCTTCTGGTCCAGGTCATCCCCTTCTACACAAGGCTGTGAACTCATAGGTCAAAATTTCTGGTTAGATTCCTGCTCTACCACAAAGTACTCTGGGGCTTGCTTTTAGGGTCTATGTCAGTATCAAAAGGTGGCACAAAAGCTGGTCATTATTAAATATGGGTCTGAGTGAGATTAATACAGTAAAATAATAATATAAAAGTGTTCCCATTGTTCTCCATGGAATTCAAGGGAAGTGAGCTTGAGATTCTAGGAAGATAATTTCCACAATGTGAAACACAATGCTGGAAGCCCAACTGGGAAGAACACTTCTGTGCAAGAAGTTTCTATACTTAACCCAGGCAAAGCACCCTTTTTTTTCCCCACTGGCTCTTATGTCTGTCCATTGCCCTAAGCTACAAGCAAAACAGTGGCTAGGGCAGGAACTTGAAGGTAGATCCATTGTATCTTGTGGCTTCAGTGCTTTATCCTTCTGGAAGAAACCAATATGCTAATTTGAGAGGGAAGTGTGGAGTGGAGATGAAGTCAGCAAAGTGCTTAAATTGAGAGCTGGAACTCACGGGCGGTGACCCTGAGATCTTGGAAAGATAATTTCTACAGTGTGAATCTATCTATCTATCTATCTATCTATCTACCTATCATCTATCTATCTATCTATCTATCTATCTATCTACCTATCATCTATGTGTCTGTCTATCTATCTATCTATCTATCTATCTATCTATCTATCTATCTATCTATCATCTATCTATCTATCCTCTCTATCCTCTCTGTTTCTCTCTGTCTCTGTCTCTGTCTCTGTCTCTGTCTCTCTCTCTCTCTCTCTCTCTCTCTCTCTCTCTCTCTCTCTCTCTCTCTCTCTCTCCCCTCTATCTCAGGATGGGAGTATGGACATATACGATTTTTGATAAAGTCTTTCACTTTGTAGTTCAGATTTACTTGAATTCACTAACCCAGGCTAGTCTGGAACGTGTGCCAGTCCTCCTGGCTCAGCCTTCCTAGTGCTGTAATTACTAGCATGAACCACAACACCTGCTGTCTTTCTCTTTCTTAAGTTATGGCAGAGTTGTGGATTGCACTTCACACATGACTATAGATCAGTGCAGAACAACGTCTCTCCTTGAATGTTCCCTTAAAGTTGCTCAGGCAAAGCTCAGATTCATAGGTTGTCAGCCTCTTGTTCTCAACCAATGTTTTCTTGCCATAGAAGGCAAGGTTTCAAACTAAGCTGAGTCCCCTTTGACACTGAACAGATCAGACAGAACTGAATCCAGCCTGTCTGTGCCTTCACTAGCTGGGCAGCATGCCCATGCTGCTTTCACAGAGGCACGGGGAGCACTGGCCAGGAGTGGGCAGAGATACCCTGGCAAAAGTTGGATTTGGCATCACTGTGCCATTTCAAGATTCCTAAACTCATCACTTAAGATCTAAGGGGTCATGCATCACACACCCTAGCCTCTCTGAGACTCTGAGTCCCACATTTGTAAGATGGCAATGTCAATGTGTCACAGCAAAAGAGAAGAACAGTAGAACAAACATCTGTGATTTGTACGATGCTTAATAAAGTTCTGACTGTGCAGAGTCAGGGAGGGATACAAAGGGCCCCTGAATTTTGGCTGCTCAAAGCTTTGTGTGTATTACCCAAAGCTTTCCATCAGATATAAACTTGAGGCAGGATAGTCTCTAGCACATAGTTTCTGAAGTGTGGCTAAATTTTGGGAACCATGAGAGGACTGACCTTGAGAAGGAACTGAGAGCACCTAATAAATACTGGTTCTGTTCATTCCCTGGTCACAGTCCTTGCCTATGTCTCCCTATGAGCTCTCAATGATGATATTCTGTTCACACAAAGTTCTCTTGCTTATGTGTACCTCCAAATGACTCATAGCAAAGAAGTCACCATTTAGAAGGAATCAAGACATAGAGTCCTACGGTAATATAACCCAAAGTCTGGTTGCTTGCTGCTGTATAACAAATATGCAAATATGGCAGATTCAAGTGGCAATCATTCTGCTGTGTCTTATGTGCTGCACAGGTGGTTGTGGCCAGGGAATTCTCTGCCCACTTAGTGCATGTAGTACTCATCTATTGGTATTTCTACCTCAACAGTTGGAAGTGAGGCCTACCCTGTTTCTCTTTATCTCTAAACTACCAATGTATCTCCTATCAGCTTCCCAGTGGGGTTTTCAGCAATCTTTCTCTAAGACAGAGTCTTCCAATAGGCTCTGGGGAACATGCAGAGCTTCTTATGACCTGAACACCGTTTCCACTATGTTTTGTTTCCCTGTGAACTCACATTAAAAACAGGAAGGAGACCCATCTGTTTAAGGGAACTTTCACATGTATTCTCAGCAGGGATGGACTGTGGAGTTCCTTGGAGACAGACTCCCTACCCAGAATGTCAGCATTGAAGTTGATATGTTTCCAGTCTACCTGTACTTACTTTGGAAACTTCGGGCATAATACTCAGTTCCCACCTTTTGAAAACTAAGAATAACAGAGCATCCTCAAAGGCCCTTCCTTGAAACATCACAGCCTCAGCTATTCATCGATTAAGAGGAATCAGCTACAGGTGGTGTGAAGATTTTGCTAAGGGAGAAGCTGCTTTACTATACATAGAGTGAGCCTACTGTGATCAGAAGTAGTGGGCAGATGCCAGAATCAATCCTGGGTTCCTCTTTATGAGTGTCTTTACTACATTCTCAAAGTTTGCTCCTTTGCCAATGTAGATACAACACTGGATTCATAGGTGGGGATGACAAAAGCAAATGAGAGAGAATTTGTGATTTGGAAACAGAAAACAGGCTGCGAATAAGAAAAAACAGGCAAGTTGGGAAAGATGGAGGTAATGAGAATGAAGGAAAACACTATTGTGTAGCATGGGTGGGGGCATGCAGACAGTGAGGGATAAAACTCAAAGATAAAGAAGAAATGACAAAATTGAATGTGAGGATACATGGTACAAAGAAATGAAGGTAGAAAAGGAGAGAGAGAGAGAGAGAGAGAGAGAGAGAGAGAGAGAGAGAGAGAGAAAGAGAGAGAGAGAGAGAGAGGCCTTTTCTAAAAAAGCAGGTATTTCATATGGTGTTCTCTGAAAAATACACCCAACTATAAGTCAAATGTATATTAAGCTAATGTTCCTTGTTTGCAAACATCATAACTTGGAGAAGAATTTATTTTTCTCCAGAGAACAGGAGCAGTAGAGTTTTGTTCTCTAGGAAGTAATTAGGACAGTAATAATTTTAAAAAGTCATGCACTAAAATTGACCCAGAATTAGAATAACAATGTGGCATCAGATGGCGCCACAGTTGGATGTGACTCCAGTCTCATCTATTTAGCTGTCTGCCTGTGAGGCAGCTGGTGGCACATAAGGTTCTGAGCTCAGGGTAAGCAAAGAAGGGCACTTGGAAACAAGATGGATTTCAATTGAGGGAGGCCCTCATCCTCTCAGGAACACAGATATACATGCTTGGGGGTGGGGCTCCAAATTGCCAACACAAGTGTGTGTGTGTGTGTGTGTGTGTGTGTGTGTGTGTGTGTGTGTAGGAAATCCTGGCCTGAGATAGTTGAAACTTTGGCTTGACTATACTGGGTTTTGATATACATCAGTAAAAGAAAAACCTCCCTTCCTATTTTTAATTTTGCTTCTTTCCCAGGCTGGTAATATGTAATACAAAAATATTCTGGCTATGCTGGGCAGGTTAGGGAGGCCAACTCCTACTCAGTCTTGCCTATGAGCTGTACTCTCTGGAATGCCTTGTTGCTATGCTATGATGCTTGATAGTTTAGTTCCAGGCAGTGCATCTTTGACTTACTGTCAAAGGAGTTGGAACCGACTGTCTGTTCACATACAAATATCAATATGAGTGACTGTGACTCACCCCAATACAGACATTACATCTAGACTGCTCTGAGGACATCAGGGTAAGTCACAGTCACAGATACAGACTTGGGGACACTTTTGTAGTACACAATGCAAATGATGGAAAGCCGCTTTGGAATGGATACATGATCAATCATCACCAATAAAACTTATCTTAAAAACAATTATTCAGTGTTGATAAGAAATGTCTTTATATAATTCACCAAATACAAAACCATTCTCTCCAGAGATATCTATTAAAAGTAGCTAAGCACAGTGAGAGTGTGACACCCAAGATAACACAGGCTCTTCTTCACAGGCCTCTGGTACTCAGCACAGTGAAAGAAAAACACCACTATAGGTGATGTTGCCAAAAGCACTGGCTGTTTACCTCAGCCAAGACAGGCTGAACTTCTCTCCATAATGACAGTTCCTTCCTTTATTTTATAGATAGGCTTGCTGTTGTCTGTAAATGTCATGATTTCAGTCCTGGCCTTTTTCCTGACACTGGTGAACTGGGTGTGAACTCTCATGGAGGTTTCAGACACAGGACTTGTTAGCGATACATATGTTTAGTGAGGTGGTGGGCCTAAGTGAGAGTCAGGCAAGGTCTTCTTAGACCTGGAGTCCTGGCACAGGCCTTCAAGCTGCTCTACAGTAGAGATTCCTATCTGTATGCATGTGAGGTCAGGTGACACCTTAATTGGCCAGATAAGGGTAGAGCCTGTGCTTGGGCAGTGGAAAAGGAAGGCAGAGCTGAAAGTTTTAGAGAGGTGACAGAGAGACAGAAATGGAGAGAAGATGGATCAAGAAGACAAACCAGATCCACGAGGCCTGAAGGAGGCACAGGTAGCTGTGGATATCATAGAACCACAATAGAGTAATGTAGGGTACATTTGCCCCATCTAGGTGTGTAGGTTGTATTTATATCAATTGAGTTTTGAGTTCTTTGTGTGGGTACTTTGGGAGTTGAGGATTTACTGTTAAAAATCTGGCTGATAAATTACAAGCCTCTAGAGTTTCCATTTTACAGGACAGACTACCTCCAGGGGATGGATGGAATTGTGAGCAGTTTGACAGCAGGAAACCTCTGGAAACTGGGAGGATCACTGCTTGGAGATAGCCATGGCAGTGGGGAGACTGCTGCAGCTGGTGCATAGCCAGACAGAGCGTGGATTGTTTAATAATTACACGCTACACTACAGCACACATTTACTATGAGATGATACCAAAGGAAATCTGAGTCAATATAGCTTCACCTTTACTTACCTCTTAGTAGTGATATTGACTATCACTAACTGACATTGACTATCATTTGGCTGAGCAACATATTCTAGTCTCTTGCTAGTCAGGATGAACAAAACATCTCTAACAATCAAGTTTTGGTGAAACAGTTGCCTGCTCTGCTCTTTAGGAATTTGGGGCCAACCTTTGTTAAAACCAATGACTCCAGGCCAATACAGATGTCTCATAGGTCATTTTGATATCATAGGAACAAAATTACACTCTTAGATCAGGTTAACACTAATATTTTAAGTCTCACAAAAACCCATGGAGACTGATCACACAGATGGGGACCACACATGTCTTCGCTTCCATCATCTTTTTCCAGCCTTAAATCATTGGTTTGGTCTCCCGCTTCTGCTCTCCAGTCTTCAAATGTTATTGCTTTCTGAATAAATTCTTTTTTTGTGCAAATTTTGTAATTTCCATTGCATGGTGGGGAAAACAGGCCTAGTTTAGTAACTGTTTCCATTGAATGAAAGTGCAGATAAATGCTTGACAGAAAAAAAATAAGTGAGAAAGCAAAACAAATACAAAATAAAACAAGTTTTTGCTTTATGGAGCTGTGATGACCTTCTTCTTCCTATTGAAGGATGGTCCAGTGAGGGGAAATACCTTTGTTAATGTGAAGTGAATTGGATGTACTCTTGAGCCTCTGTGAACAGGGATGTGTTGGTCTTTTGGTAATGCTAATTTTAAACCTTGATGATTAAGAGAAATCTGCAGGAGCATCACTAATACAAACACTATTTCAGTTGAAGTTAATTGTTTCCCTGTGTTTCTTCAAGTAATTACAGGCTGACCTTACAGACAGATTATAGCAATTTACAGCATTCTTGATTCTCTATAGCTTCAGCTCTTTACAAGGGACCAAATGTTTTTATTGCTCCAATTATCAGGGTGGTTGTGCATCCTTGGGTCTCGGGGCTTTGTTTTACAGCCCGGGCTTATTGTTTTACATCTCACTGTGAAAATAAGCAGATGTGTCAACTTTCAAATGACTTTGAACATTCTGAATGCTTTTTCCTAATATGTTCTATTACTCAAAGGCTACTAGAACAGTGTCACTGAAAACTCAACATCCTAGAATGCTGAGGTATCCAAGGAGATGCCCTAGAAAAGGTAGCACACATTTTAAACAAGTCCCTATCAGCATCAGTTACTCTATGGCTTGGGAATCCCCCTTATAAACACCATTTGCCAAGAAAAAAAAACAGGATAAAAGAAACATCCTACCAGGGTATTACCAGTGACAAAAGAACTAATGAGTAATAATTGTAGTTAAATTTTAACTAGTCCTCTTTAGATACATTGAAAGACAGGAGGAAATACTCAAGAACATCTGGAACCTCTTGTTTCCAATCTTTGATATAATGTCACAACTAGTTGTAAGTTACAAAGGTAAGAAAACACTTGAAGACAACAGGAAAACATGTGTGAATCCATTACACCAGGACTTGCTTTCCTGTTTCTCTGAAGATAATGATAGGAAGTTACTACCATCAGATTGAGGGAAGGCCAGCAGTCATAGAAAGGTGGTGCAGTTACACCACCTGGCAGGGCTAGCTCCATGTCTTTCCATGTCTTTCCCCATGTTTTTGATGTCTGTGATATCTGATAGAAGTCTGTGTGTGTACACACACTAACATGTGTACCCATGCATTTTCTTCTACTCTATACAAATATTCTTGTCCTTAAAATGGAGGCTGAGTTCACTTCGGTGTTCACTGTGAACTCTTGTGATACTAGTGTGGCAAGTTGTGAGTAGCCCACCCACACCTATCTTGAACTTTCCATGACTTACAGTTTCCCACTTGACTAGGGTCCATACTGGCACCCATTGCTATTCTCAGAGGTTGTTTCCACCTAAGGGCAATTGCTGCAAATAGAGTTCCAGGTTTCATGAATTAATCCAAAACTCTGCTTCAAAGTTGGCAGTGAGTAACTGCTGAACTGAGTTAACGAGAATGTATCACCTAGGTCAAATACTTCTAAGATGCACTGAATGGAATCATTGAGCCAGGACTTGGATAAATTTCCTAAGCACATTTAAAATAACAGTAATAGTAAATATTGGCTATGATTTCCTGGACATTTTCTATAACCTTAAGGTTCCAAAAATCTCTGGAGGTTTACCAAGTCATATCCATGTGGCCCTGAGACATGCTCCTTCTTCCTGTCCCATTCCAGAGGGAGGCCAGACCCTAACCTAAATCCTTATTACAAAGAAAAAATTGGATTCAATATTCCAGGCATCTTCTATTAGAGTCCACATGTAATGAAAGGATTTTCAAAACTGTATAACAAAACATTTTCTCTCTTTTTGTTAATTCTAGAAACAGTTTTCATTAAAATATGATATTTATATTATCATGTAGCTGGTTTGTTATTGCTGTGTTAAAATGGGTTAATATATTTGAAACATTTTCAACTTATATGGCATATCTCAACATATTATGAATATGGTAAGCATGTATAGAATAGTCTTTACCAAAGCAATTAGAAAGACCTCAGTGAGTTGAAGGTTATATTGACTGCTTTCACATTGCTTAACAGAGCAAATATTTGTTTGTGCTCTTGGTTTCAGAAGGGTTCATTCCATCACAAGGAAGCCAGGATGAGGCCACTCAATGAGTAGCAGAGGCTCATGTGGAGAGGCTGTTATCAGAGAAGACTAGGAAACAGAAAGAGAAACAAGAACTAGAGGTCAGGTAGAGTTATGAAAGACCTGTTTCTGGTGACTCACTTCTACCAGTTGATTCCCACCCTTAAGTGTTTTGTGCATTTTAAAAATTGAATCTTGATCTGGAAAAATGAACACATTCAAAACATAAGTCTGTGGGATGATTTCAAGTTGAAATTATAACATTCTACCCCAGGTTCCCTAAGATTCATGGCCAACTAACTCAAAATGTCAAACATAGTCTTAACAGTTCTAGCACTGACAACCAAACAGCAAAGAAACAACACACAAAAAATATAAAAAACAAACTAAACAGTAAAAGCAAAACAGAAGTTGATAATCTCTCTTGATGTTTAAGGCAATTCTTTTACCTGTGAGATCGTGTAAAAGAAAATTTAAGAAGCTACAAATTTCAAATATGCAATGACGTAGAGTAGACATTACCATGTCCAAAGAGAGGAACAGAATAGTAGGAAACATTAGACTGAAATAAGATCTAAAACCTGGTGGGGTAGATAGTAAATCAGGTAGCTTCATGTCTGCTCCCTGATGTGTCTGCTAAGCATGTGGTGGCAATATTAGAGTTTATCAGACTTTAGGTATCCCTACCCATAAATCACTTGGGCTTGTTCTACTCAGTGCTTGCAGTTTTTCCTCAGTCCATAAGCATCATACATAGTGTGGCGGGGTCTAAACTTTACTATAGACTTTTCCATTAAGAGTTCATTCCCTGGATGCTCAGCAGCTCCCTGTGGGGAGGGCTTCTGCTACCAATTGCCTACTGCACATTTTGCTGGCATCTTTTTGGAAACTTCTTACATTTAGTATATCTGAAAAGTCAGTAGTACATGAGTGCTACCAAGTTGTGCTGCCATCTTGAACTGTAACTAGGTTTCTTTGAACCAAGGCAGCAGCCTCTGAATGCCTTTGTGGGTATGATTGAGAAAGCACTTCCATTGGTGTTCCCCTTAACCATAACAAGGAGTGAAAATGGCCCTGATATCGCTATCTGGATACTACTATCTTGACTGTTTTGAGCTTACTAGCTTGCTGATCTTCATCTGTGATGTTTCTGAACTAGGCGATAATGAAAGGGTACATATCTTTTATTGAAGATAACTGTTCATGCTGTTGAGATGGCTGCCAACACATTAAATAAAAGAGGAACAAAGTCACAAAGGATTGAAGAAATCCCAAGGCTTTTAACAGTAACTGAGGTATCAGGGATTCTAACCAGTTTATCTTATTCCAAAGCAATGTCAAACCACAATTCTATAATGAGATCTGTGATCTGTATATCATAACCTGAAAGTGTTGTATTATTTAGATACTGTGATGAGCTATGTCTTAACACATGGATGTAGGCATTCAGCAAACGACATGAAGCTGATCTCCAATTAAAGAACCCATCTTAAGTTATCCTCAGATAGTTAAGCAAATTCACAGTGGTGTTTTTCTGTATCACACAGTTCAGTTGATTGTTTATAAGATATACAAAGATCGAGGCTAAGAAATAGGGTATTATAGGTGTGAATCAAGGGCAGAAGATAAGATTTTTGCTCTGCCAAATGAAATACAAAATTGAAGTTATTTAAGGACATCTGCAAAAAGAGGACAACAAAACCAATAGGTGATGGAAACACTAAGACTTTTCTACAAAAATATGAAAAGCAGAGAAGGAAATCATGAAAGAAATATGTACATTTCATCACCAGAAACAGCTGCTGCTCATGCGACAAATGGAAGTGTTCTCACTGATTTAAAGAGGGTTTAGTTTATATGCATTGATGCCCATGAGTCCTGCAGAAATGCCCTGATGATCCTATGCTAGATACTCACAATTCCTGATCCAAACAATATTTCTGAGAAAAAATTCAGCACTGCTTCTCCAAGCATATATGTTTTTTCATTTCCGTAGCCATAGTGCAAACATTTTGATGTGTTTACTCTGAGATGAGATGAGCCACCTTGACCATTCCAATGGACTGACATACATATATTAAAGTGAGTTCCCTAAATCCACTGTCTTGGAGCACGTTCTAATTCAGTCATTAAAATGGCATGGGCGGGGGTAGTGGTACACACCTTTAATCCCAGCTCTTGGGAGGCAGAGCCAGGCAGACCTCTGTTTGCTTAAGGATACCCTTGTCTACAGAGTGAGTTCAAGGACAACCAGATCTATATAGTGACACCCTGCCTCAAACAAAACAAACAAACAAAATATAAACCAAGCCAAACAAATGAAAATGAGATAGGGATGTGGCTTAGTTGTTGTGTTTGCCCAGCACTGTACAAGGCTTGAATTAGAGTTATAGTACTACAAAACCCAAAGCACAATATATTAAAACAGAGAAAAGACACCAAGTACCAACTGTCTTGGAGCACGTTCTAATTCAGTCATTAAAATGGCATCTGGGGGGTAGTGGTACACACCTTTAATCCCAGCTCTTGGGAGGCAGAGCCAGTACCAGTTTAGTTAAGTACCCTAAACTCTGGAATGGGCTGAGTGTTCCAATGTTGGAAATCTAGCCTTGAATGAGACCTAGAGGATTATGAGTTCTGCTGCAATAGGATCTGAATTGATGTGGGCCTCTAGAGAATGACAAGCTCTCAGCAGATAGTAGTGTGATCAGCACAGAGTCCTCCCACAGATAAGGCCATCCTTGTCTTTTTATGACTTTGGGCTAATTGCTTGAGGTGCATGCCCAGTTGAAGTGATGCATTCCACTGATGTCCCCTGCATACACATTCAAGCCTGGTTGGCATTATAATTGCTATTGTGGGATACAAGAACTCTTAGCCCAGGTTTCAGTTTCATGGATAAAACAATCTTAATATGAACACAGAAGGATGCCAAGGACAATTCAGTGGCATCGATAAAAGAAAACACCAGCATAGGAAGTTTAGAATCTGGGCAAATTTGAGAGGAGGAAAAGGAAAGGGAAGAAAAAGGGAAAGGCAATCTTTCTGAGTTGAACTGGTGTGTTGCACCGTTGGAAGATATAGAACTACACAGCTCATTAAAGAGATAGTTCTCTCATTTCCTCATCTTGTTCTCAAGTGTATCATCTTTCCTTTATACTTTCTAGCTGTAAGGTGGTCTTAAAGTTGTAAAATAAGAATTTTCTCGTTGCCATGGGAAGGCCTTGTAAAAAAGTTAGTCCCTGGCCTAAGAACACAGGAGAGTCACCTGTTGTCTATATCTGTAAAAGATTTTACTGATTGTAGATTATAGTATTTTATGGCATATTATTAATCTCTGACCAGACCATTTGTGGCAGAATATGTAGATGCATTGAAAATCAATATTCTGAACTATGACTGTGGAGTAGGTAGATGGAGATGACCTTTTGGTTTTTCCCTTTCTATCTGCCTAAGTCTCACTACCATGTGATGGAAATGACATAAAGTCATTCAGATAGACACTTTTGCTTTTCTCTTAGTTTCTAACTTGTCTGTACTTTGTTCTCTACATGATTTTACCTTTCTTCTTCTGTGTGCAGCCAGATATACCCACACTTTCTTTTCTATCCCCATTAGAAAGGAACATATAATTTCAACTCACCTCTTTTGTTCTCTTGTAAGTTTGTACTACCCATGGCTCCTCTAAACTCTTATGCTGGTTGTAAAAAGAGATCATCTGGGATTTAGATATCACTTTTCTCTGGAAATACTTCTGCCTTCCATTCTATGATCTCAATAAACTATAAGCTTCCAAAAAGCACCCAGTTTCACAGCTAAAGTCAGTCAGTGATTCTGCTGTTTGCACGGAGCCTTCTTTATCCTAAAACAATGGAGCTGGACTATTTCATGGTGGGGAGTCATTATGTATTAAAGGGTAGGAGGGTGAAAATACACAGGCATTAATAATGTCCTCAAGAGTAGTTGTTGCATTAACATTGCAAATACTATAGCATGAAATAGAGTAATTGGAAAGCAAAAATCATATAGAAAATCATATGGACACAGGTGCCACACAAGGATGACAAAATAGTTTAGAGAACACTCAAGCCCAGGCTATAATTTTGGATCATCTCAGTGAACTGTGACCTAAGGGACATGGGTGGACTGCAGAGTGGAGTCTTTTAGGAGCAGTGTCTCCTCCTTTCTGAGAGGTCATGTCCCTATATTTTTGTCTGTAAAACAGGACAGAAAACTTAGCAAATTCCAAATGCTTTCCCTGGCTATGGTCAGAGATCAATAGAAAATACTGTGCAGACTCCTAAGACATAGAGAACATCAAAACTTCCAACTCATGGAACATGGCAAAGGGGATTGGCATCTAGGTTGAAAACAAATAGTTTGAGCAACCCAAAGCAAAATCTATAAAACTTTAAATGATTTAAACTTCAAAATAGTTGACCACTGGGAAAACAAAGGAAAAATTCTATTGTACTTTTTGTGCCTGGTCTCAGTCAAAACAGAAACAAGGAAAATGTGTACAATTACCTCCCTACACATATTGAAGGATCTTAAGAAATAGCAAATGGATTTGGTGTCTAAACATGGATTCAATCCTTAAGATATCTCATTATGTACATTTCAAGTATTTTTAAACTGGAGGAAGTCTAAGGGAGAAACTCTTCTGGATCCAAACAATATGGATATGGATCTGACTCTGATCCTGATGGTTCTGATGGTCACATTAGGATTCTACAATGAGGGCATATACACATACTGGAACTCAAATGTACAAACACAAGAAACACATTTTTACATATTACGATTCTTCCCTAGCTCTCACCTAAACCACTGATTTGGTAAGTACTGAATACCAAACACTCATGAATGAAATCCTCACCATAGTGCCTCTTCTCAAGAGCACTTTGTTCCTCAAATCTGCTATATGATTGTTTCAGCTCTGAAGGCAACTTATTTCATGACTGAGTCAGCATAAGGTTCCAGCAGAAAAGCAGAGCATGGTGCTTCTCCAAACAGGAAACTGAGTCCTTTCCAGTCCAGTCTGTTGTTAGCTTCTCCCTTTGCAATTTCAACATTCATTTCCTCCTTTATTAAACTAATGGTTCTGGCAGTTCATCAAGGAACTGATGACATACCAGCTATAATGGTAGCTACTGTTCCTACTGGAACAAGACATGTGTATCTCAGCACCGGAACAGGCAAGCCCTCATTTTTCTTGGAGGCACTTACAGCTATGCATTTTCCTCTTAGCCCTGCTTTCATTGTGTCCCATAAGTTTGGGTATGTTGCGCCTTTGTTTTCATTAAATTCTAAAGTCTTTGATTTCTTTCTTTATATCTTCCTTTACCAAGTTATCATTGAGTAGAATGTTGTTCAGCTTCCATGTGTATGTGTGTTTTCTATCGTTTTTGTTGGAATTTAAGACCAACCTTAGAGCATGGTGATCTGATAGGGTGCATGGGATTACTTCAATCTTCTTGTATATGTTGAGGCTTGATTTGTGACCAATTATATAGTCAATTTTGGAGAAGGTACCATGAGGTGCTGCAAGGAGGGTATATTCTTTTGCTTTAGGATGAAATGTTCTATAAATATCTGTTAGATCCCTTTGGTTCATAAAGTCTGTTAAGTTCACCGTGTCTCTGTTTAGTTTCTGTTTCCATGATCTGTCCATTGCTGAGAGTGGACTGTTGAAGCCTCCCACCATTATTGTGTGGGGTGTAATGTGTGTTTGAGCTTTAGTAATGTTTCTTTTATGAATGTGGGTGCCCTTGCATTTGGAGCATAGATGTTCAGAATTGAAAGTTCATATTGGTAATTTTTCCTTTGACCAGTATGAAGTCCTTATATTTTTTTGGACAACTTTTGGTTGAAAGTCCATTTTATCCAATATAAGAATGGTGACTCCAGCTTGTTTCTTGGGACCATTTGCTTGGAAAATTGTTTTCCAATCTTTGACTCTGAAGTAATGACAGTCTTTGTCACTGAGGTGGGTTTCTTTTATGCAGCAAAATATTGGGTCCTGTTGACATAGCCAGTCTGTTACTCTATGCCTTTTTATTGGGGAATTGAGTCCATTGATGTTAAGAGATATTAAGGAATAGTGATGATTGTTTCTTGTTATTTTTGATGTTATTTTTATGTTTGTGTGGTTATCTTCTTTTAGGTTTGTTGAAAGATTTCTATCTTGCTTTTTCTAGGGTGTAGTTGCCCTCCTTATATTGGCATTTTCCTTCTATTATCTTTTGTACGGCTGGACTTGTGGAAAGATATTGTATAAATTTGGTTTTAGCATAGAATATTTTGGTTTCTCCATCTATGGTGATAGAGAGTTTTGCTGGATATAGTAGTCTGGGCTGGCATTGTATTCTCTTCGGGTCTGTATGAGATCTGCCCAGGATCTTCTGGTTTTAATGGTCCCTGGTGAGAAGTCTGGTGTAATTCTGGTTGGTCTTCCTTTGTGTTACTTGGTCTTTTCCCCTTACTGCTTTTAATATTCTTTCTTTGTTCCGTTCATTTGGTGTTTTGATTATTATGTGACAGGAGGAATTTCTGTTCAGGTCCAGTCTATGTGGAGTTCAGTGGGCTTCCTGTAAGTTTATGTGCATCTCTCTCTTTAGGTTAGGGAACTTTTCTTCTATAATTTTGTTGAAGATATTTACTGGTACTTTAACTTGTAAATCTTTGCTCTCTTCTATACCTATAGTCCTTAGGTTTGGTCTTCTCATTGTGTCCTGGATTTCCCTGGTATTTTGGGTTACACGCTTCATGCATTTTGCATTTTCTTTGACGAGTCAATGTTTTCTATGGCATCTTCAGCACCTGAGATTCTTTCTTCTATCTCTTGTATTCTGTTGTTGATGCTTGCATCTATGACTCCTTATTTTTTTCCAAGAATTTCTATCTCCTGGGTTGTTTTCCTTTGTGATTTCTTTATTGTTTCTACTTCTATTTTTAGATCATGGATGATTTTGTTCAGTTCATTAACTTGTTTGTTTGTGTTTTCCTGCAATTCTTTAAGGGATTTTTGTGTTTCCTCTTTAAGGGATTCTACCTGTTGGCCCATGTTCTCCTGTGTTTCTTTAAGGGAGTTATTTATGTCCTTCTTGAAGTCCTCTATCAACATCATGAGATGTGATTTTAAATCCAGGTCTTGCTTTTCTGGCGTTTGGGTTATCCAGAATTTGCTGTTGTGGGAGAAATGGGTTCAGATAGTGCTGTGTTGCCTTGGTTTCTGTTGGTAATGTTCTTGTGTTTGCCTTTTGCCATCTGGCTATCTCTGGTGTTAGCTGGTCTTGCCGTCTCTGACTGTGGCTTATCTGTCTTGCAAGCCTGTGTATCTGTACTCCTGGAATTCCTGTTCTCTCTGTGTACACAGGTATGTAGGCACTCCTGGGAGACCAGCTTTCTTGTGGTGGTGTTTGTGTATGTAGCTCTGTGGCCCAGGATCAGCTCTGCACTGTAATACCTCTCCACAGTCCTGGGCAGTTAGATATCTCCCCTCACCACCTGGATATGGCAAACTGTGGCAGAGGATGATCCCCAGCCAGAGACAGAAACTGGGGAGGCTCCTGCCTTAGGGTTCTGGACAAATTCCTCTGAGCAGCAGGGCTGGTCTTACCTGTGCTCCCAGGCCTCTCAGCACTCCTACAGAGGGACCTGTGGCAGAAGGTGCAGAAGGAACAGAAGGAGAGTGATATTTGGGAGGGCAGGGATTTTGGTGTTTGCTGGGTAGGGAGTCCCTTCAGGCCCCCTGGCAGCAGTTCCGGAACTCCTGAGGTGGGAGGGGGTTCTCACCAACTGCCCTGTGTGCAGTGGGTTCTCTAGGATGGATTAGGAGATGGTATCTTCACTGTGGCAAACCTGGCAAAAGTCTGCCCCAGCAGAAAGGACTGGCAGCAGCAGAGAGGGTGGAAGGTATGGAAGGGGCCAAAACCTTAAAATTTTATCAATAAATAATAATTAAGCAAAACAACCTAAAACCTCAAATGAAAACAACCATAACACATCAAACTATCAAAATACCCACCCCAACTTAAGGAATAGGGATGATGGTATATATACATATATATATGAAAAATTTGTTTTGGGCCCCAAGGTAAAAATGGATAGTTTGAGAAAAGTTAGCTATATCATTTTTTACCTAGTCTCTGGATTTATCTAGTCTTTTTATTGTTTAATATTTGGGCTCTAAGGGATAAAATATTAGTTTGATAAAGCCAGCTATATCATTTATTACCCAGTCTCTGCATTTATCCAGTCTCTATGTTGTCAGGCTATAGTATTTATAACCCAGTCTCTAGGTTTATCTAGTCTCTGTTTTATCTGTCTAGTCTCTGTATTATCTATTTCTTTGTGATCAATGACTTGGGCTAGCCTGTTTGAAGTTCATTTGTATGTACTTTTTAAATTTTTTTAAGAAATCAGTAATTGAGATAGTCTGAATTATTTGGGCTTTGTGAAGACATTTATGGCTCAAGTGATTAGAGGTTTTTCTTGGTTAGATCTGATTTTTATAAGTTTTGTTGGTATGCCTATATTTTCTCATTTCCTGTAGAAACATAAGCATAACAATATCCCTATATTAAAGCTATTGCAGGTTTTCATTCTAATGTTAACATATCCTTATAGTACATTGGTTGACCTAGTTCATCAGTTATTTCAATAACCCAGTGTCTCTCAGCTGCTATTGTTCCTTTTTCGCCAACAATAAGAAAATTGAGAGCTAATAACATATTATTTAGTGTGTCCCTGGGGATTTTCACTAGGATACTGAGGCCAGCCAGGTTCTGTGGCTTTAGCATCTTAGGTTCTCCATTCTCTTAAAATTAATCTGGGACTTCAGGTTTATCCTGGATGTTGACATAAAATCTGAAAATCTCCCCAGCTGTTCTTAATTGACGATCTTATCACTGTGGTCAGAGAAGCTACAGAAATATTTATCTTGTAATCTCTTTGCTTTCCTTTCTAGATTTAAATTCCTAGTGGGTTTTAGACATCTCTAGAATAACAGGAACACAGGAACTTGTCATATCACTCTTGACCTTCCAAGAAGGCCATCAGTATTCTGACTTCTGTCACTGTCCATTAGCATTCATATGGATGTAGCCATTTTATGTGTGTCCTTGTGAATCTGGTTCATTATATTGGCAGTATTTCCCTGGTTGCTCTTAGGAAGTTGTAAATCATTTAAAATACACTATGATCATCTTACTTGCTTCAATAGGTATATTTACAAACCCATCCCAGCAATGATGATACACAGGTGTTTTTTTTTTAACTGTGTAGCAACATTTAAAGTGATGTGGTGAACATAGATATTTGTGCATGTCACGAATGTCTAAAATATGCCCTGGGAAGTACTCAGCTACATAAATGTGCTTGTTGAGCCAATTTGCATTGACAGCTCTGTGAGCGTAGTTTCCAGTCAGCTAGTTGTGGGCACTTGGTACTATCAGAACCTTGCTTTGCTGCCTCCTGGCTATTCTGAGAGATATCTGTAATAACTCCTCGTTTTGTTTGAGTCTGCATCACCCAAATGGCATTAATCTCCTTTTTATAAGCTTATCAGCACTTAGGATAATTTCTTTTATCAGGTGCTGATTCAGGTCTTTTATTCCTTTTCCCTAATGGGTGGTCTGTCTTCACTGCTGATTTATAGATGGGCACACTAGTGTTCTTTGCTGTCCTTTCCCTACTTGGAAGATCATCTTTTCACTCATGAGGTAGTATCCTGATGAGCAGATAATGCTCGAGGCCAGTTTCAGCAGCCCCTCCTTTCTTTATCACATATCATTCCTATTTAAGAAACCCTTTCCTCTTTTTAAAATGACAAAACATCTCTGCCACTCTGAAGATGCTTCTGTGAAGTTATTTCTTGTAGGAGGGAATTCTCCTTCATCCCCCTGTACACTGCTGCTTATCCCTTGCACATAAGAAGGCAGAAGTGTGAAAAGGACTGTCTGTTCTGGATCCACGTCTACAGTCCCACACAGTCAGCTCTGCTGGGGCTACAGCCTTAGCTACTCTTCTGGCACTTAGAAAACTAAAGCAGAGGTGCATGGGGAAGTAGAGAGCACTCAGCATTTCAAAAAAAAGAGCAATGAAACAAGTTCTCTCAGAGTGGAAAAACCCAGTCAGCACATCCCCAAGATAATCTCTAGGCAACCAAAATCACATCAATTTAAATCATGTCATAGGGTAGAAAAGCTGAGAGCTTTGCTTATCAAAACTGAACAGCCCTAGCAAGTGTGCCCAGAACTTCTTAAAGAAATACTTTTCACAGAGACAGGATTATATACACATGCATGTGTGTGTGTGTGTGTGTGTGTGTATCTATAAATAAATATACATAAATTGATACATAAATGCATAATATATGTTTACATTTGAGAGTGCACATAGAGCTATATATAAACATTTAGACTGTATACACATATTGTTATATTGTAACCACGATTTCTATTAATTTTTGTCTTGATATTTTGGTTGCATTAAGGAGTGGGAAGAACAGACTAATTCTTTGCTATTTCAGTGTTCCTGTCTACATTCCACACTTTAAACCAGCTATTCCTTCACACATTCAGGGAAAACCAAAAGACTGGTGAGCTGAAGATAATCCACATGCAGGAGTCAATAGCAATTCCCAGGCACCCAGCTCCATCACAGCACTGCTCACACGAGCTAGGTCATGGAATGAGCCTGGGTGTCCAACAACAGATGAACGGAGGAAATGTGATCCATGTGCACACTGGAGTTTTATTCAACTGTGATGAAGAAACAAATTGTGCCATTTTCAGGAAAATGGGTGGAAGTGGAAACCATGTTTTAAAAGAGAAAATGATAAGGGTGAATATGATCAAATACACTATACACATGTATGGAAATATAATAAAACCCATGATACTTTATAATATATGTTAACGATAAAAGAAAAAATAAGCACTGTGCCAACTTTGGTCTGCAAAGCAAACATTTGTACATATACATTCAGGGGAACTTTTCCTTCTCTTGTTTGCCTAAAATTAGGACAAAGATTCATAAAAACAAATTTTCTCTATGTTCTTCCCCTTTTCTGTTCAAAGTTTGGATATGGCTTCCTCTTTATTATGTTTGCTTATCAGCTTATGGCATGGGGTGTGTGTGGGAGAGCGGAGACTTGCAGAAAGGTTTTGCCCACACTCTGACCTTCCCACAGTCTTCCTGCCACTGCAGCCAGGGGCTGCTTTTCCATTGCCGTGCCACTTCTCTGTAACTTACTGTCCTTATGGCTGGAATAATGTTATAGCATAGTAGGTGCTCTTACATAGGACCCAGATTCAATTCTCTGCTTCTAACTGGTGAGTCCCAATCATCTATAAATCTAGTTTTGGGGAAATCTGTAGGCATTTCACATACCCAAGTGCAAAGATACCCATACATAAAATAAACATACATTTAAAAAATGCTTCCTGTTCTTTGCTAAAATGTTATTTAAATGCTCACTCGGTATGTATTGTCTGTGGTCATAAACTAAAGGTAATAAGCCCACTTGTTTTCATTTTTTTACCTCCTGTTCATCTGTCCTGTTATAGGATTCCTGTTCAGCTGTGAAGTGAAAGTTAGACAAAAAACAACAAACAAAAAACAAACAACAACAACGGCAATAAAACATCTCCCCAATCCAAAACCCCAGCCAAACAACTAACCAGACCAAAAAAGCAGACATCAACACATCTAGCTCAGTGCTGTTAAGTAAGGGTGGCACATGGAGAAGAAGTGCCCAGCCCAAATCCCTTGGGAATCCTGATTCCTGCTGCCATGAGAGAAGACAGATTCTTGAAACTTTAAGGTAAAGTCTATGGTAGACCCATATTTAGCCTACTGCAATGCTTGCAAAATACCCAGTGAAACTCTGCCCGTATCTTCTCTGAACTATGAAACTCACCTGTGTGCATGCATTTGGGACGTTCCAGTGTGCTCATGGACCAACTACTCACAGACATTACATTCTGTACAGATTACTAATGCTATGCTGGTGGTTCTTGACACTGCACACAGATTTCGTTCTTCGCTAAGCCTTTCTATTTCCTGCTTCTCCCCTCTTCCAGCAATGCTTTCGATGGCCATGTTTGCTGAGCACACCCGACTGCTCTATGCCCTTTCACCACTCTGACAATGAGAAGCTCCCAGACCTCTCCAGCTTCTGCACACTGTTGTCTGGTTCCTAAATGTTCATTTTCTTATTCAAGCCTTCTTTGAAGTTCAAGGATCCCTGAAAGCCAGCCCTAGATCCTATCACCTCTGTGTTACCACTGCATACTAGAAAACACTGTGTTTTCATGGCCATTGAAATGAAAACATAAATGCTGTTCTAATGGAGACAGGGTGAGTTCTCTGGATTTGTTTATTTATTTAGAAAGATGGAAAGCAGGTCTGGAGAGACAGCTCAGAAGTTAAAAAGCACTTAGTGCTCCTACAGACAACTTGGGTTTAGATTCTAGCACCCCATGGTAGCTCATAATGGTTGCTAAGTCCAATACAGGGACCTGAGGTCCCCGTGCTGTCATTTGAAGACAATAGGCACACACACGATATGCAGACATTCACATAGGCAAAATACTAATAATCTTAAAGGAAAAATTTTAAAAATCTTTAAAAGAAAATTAGAAAAGAAATTTAAGCATCATGGTTCATGCTTGTAATTTTAGCACATGGGAAATTTGGAAGCTGAGATAAAAGAATCACAAGTTTAAGCCAAACCCAGCATACATGAAACCCTATTGTAAGCTGATTGTTTTTATAAAATGATTATGACTGGAAGTATTTTGAAATTTGATATGTTTAGAATTTAGAATTATTATATACACACAGAGAGTGAGGGAGAGAGGAAGGGAAAGGGAAGGAGGGAGGGACAGAGAGAGAAAGAGAGAGAGAGAGAGAGAGAGAGAGAGAGAGAGAGAGAATGATGAAATACTGTAACAAAACACAAAATTCATTTGTACCTCTGTACTAACTTCTATGCACGTAGATTTTGTCTTTTCCCTTTCCTGCAAGGCAGAAGGGGACTATTATTGGGTTGCTACTGTGGCTTGATACGTTATTCAAGTGTGACTAAATTTGGTCCACATAGGGGCCGTTATATATATAGGGATATATATATGGCACTATTGGGAGGTGTGGCCTTGTAAGAGTAGGTGTGGCTTTGTTGGAGAAAATGTGTCAATGGCAATGGGCTTTGAGGTTTCAGAAACTCAAGTCAGGCTTAGGGGCTCACTCTCTCTTCCTGCTGCCTGCAGAGTTTGAACTCTAGGCTACTTCTTGAGCACCATGTCTGCCTCTGTGCTGCCATGCTTCCTGCAATGACCATAATAGACTAAACCTCTGAAACTGTAAGCCAGCCCCAATGAAATGTTGTGTTTTATAAGCATCACCATAGTCATGGAGTCTTTTCACAGCACCCAAACCCTAACTAAGATATTGTTTCAGGCCTTAAAGCATTTCAGATTTGGGATTCGTTCAAGTTTCAGGGTTTGCAATATTGCAGGTTTTGCCTGGAGACTGGAGGGCTTGTGTTGTGGAGTTCTGTCTTCTGCCTCCTGTGATGAAGCTGCAAGATCTCTGCTAGTCTCTACCCCTCCTTTATTTCCTGTGTGCTGACTATAAGAAGGACTTTTACCGAAAACCAGACACATGGTGACCTGTGCTCTGCTTTCTTGATCGAGTTTATCTCCTCTCATCCAAGGGGCTTTACACTTGTGCTGTCTTAGTCCTCCTTTTAAGTCTCTCTCCCTTCAGGCATCTGGTCCTTAATTTACTTGCTCATTCATCCCACACACTTAGGAAGTGTCTCCCACATGCCAGGGACTCCCATTCAGGCAGTTTCTAATGCTTACAGAATTTCAAGAAGAGGTGTTTGTCTCAATGCAACAGGTTTGAAAATTTGCCACAGAATGGCTTGTTAAATGTTGGCTTTATACACTCTAGACACTGAAAGACATGCCTCAGTGCTCCAATGCTTAGGATTCAGCCTCTGTAGGATTGTTTCCAGGGTTCTCTGAACACAGAAACTCTGAGGCCCCCTTTCTGTTTTGACTCTGCCCTTCAAGGTTTAGTTCAAATGCCATCTCCTCTGGGAGGCCTTTCTTAAAGAAAGAACATGGTATGAATGGATGAACAAATGAATGAATGAGTCCACAGAGGCAGGAGAACACACATTCACAATAGGTTCAGAAATCATGTTTGCATGGTGGGTTCAAGGGGATATGGCCTCTGGAAATAAATATTTCTTGACACAGCTGGAGGACATTATTATTTGACTGTGGTATTTTGATTTTTAACTTCCATGGGAAATAGGATCAGTAGGTTCTTCCTTCTGTTATATCATTGAATAGTTTATTAGTTGTTCAACACATGTATATTAAGGATCTCCTATATTCCAAATAGTATTTTAGGGGAAAGGATATACTGCTATATAACACAAAGACCTCTGTGGTCACGAAGCATTTGTTTCAATTCAGAGAGACAGGTAGCATCTACAACAACAAAATAGATTGTGAAATATGCTAATGTTGTATTCTATTTTAAAACAAAAAGAGCCAGGAATATGTTTGGTAGAACCAGGTATGGTGATGGGAGGGATGCCTCAGCAGATCTATGCTGAGTGAGGCATTCTTTCTCCCCGAGGTACCACCCATATGACAGATATAGTATGGAATGGAGTTTATTTAATGAATGGGAGAGAGAGAGGGGGGGGAGAGGCCTGCTTGGAACATGTGGGAGGGGGGAAGGGAGAGAAGAGTCAGAGAGAATAAGAGCAAGGAGTGGGTAAGTTTTCCCTTTTATAGTAAGCCACAGCTATCAAGCTGTTGCCAGGTAACTGCTGGGTGGAGCCTAGAAGGAATGCAAGCAGCTAAAAGATGACAAGTGTTATGAATGAAAATTATAAAATAAAGCAGTGTAAGGGGAAGCAGTTTTAAGCAGGGGAAAGGCAGGAAAAATTTCAATACAGTCAATAGAAGTCTACATTAGGAAAGTGACATTATATAAAATATATGAAGGATATAAGGGAATGAGATAAGTGAGGATGGAATTTTCCAGAAATCAGGAGCAGTTTGTGAAAAGACTTACAAAGGACCTGTCTGGTGTTCCAATTATTTGAGGTAGTGGCTAGAACCATGGCAAAGCTGTGGTAGGGGCTGAGTTAAGTCCAGGCCCTTTGGAACTCAGAAGATTCTACTGATTTTACTTAGAGGGTATCATGGTTTGTATATGTTTGGCCTAGAGATTAGCGTTATTAGAAGGTGTGGCCTTGTTGAAGTAGGTGTGTCTTTGTGGGCATGGGCCACATCCTAGCTGCCTGGAGCCAGTATTCTTTTAGCAGCCTTCAGATTAAGATGTAGAAGGCTCAGCTTCAGCTGTACCATACCTGCTTGGATGCCGCCATGTTCCTACCTTGATGAGAATAGACTAAACCTCTGAAACTGTAAGTTAGCTCCAATTAAATGTCCTTATGAGAGTTGCCTTGGTCATGGTGTCTGTTCACAGCAGTAAAACCTGATCTAAGAAAAAGGGAAACAGGAGCTTTTTATTGCCTACAACATGACCTCCTCAGGTGAAAGGCAACAAAGGTGGAATAACCTATGTGGTCATTCATCCTCAAGGAGCCATGGCTGAAGTCAGAGTGAGCTATAATGATGTGAGAAAGGGTAGGAATCTGGGAAACAGATCCTCATAAGCAGTACGTTAGATGCATTTCAATTCCAATCTCTCTAGCCCATATTAAGAAAACAGATGCAATACTCTGTGCAGAGGGTGTACTGAGGGACATGGGGAGATGGCAGCACAGCAGGGTAGCTCTGAATTGCAGATGAAGAAAGGACATTTAAAGACGATAATAAAAGCACAAACTATAAGAGGAAACCTTGATGGATTTGACAACACTAAACTTGATAATTTGAGTTTGATAAGATTACTAGGGATAGTCACCATATGGAGACAGCCTAGCAGAAGATGATGCCAAGCCCAAAACAAAGAAGGCAGGAAGGGCCTCTGAGTTTATAATATGAAGTCATAAACTCTGCATTTCCTGCCTTGTTGATGGGGATTATTTCTTTAAAAAGCAGCAAGCAGAATGGCAAAAGGTAGAAATTCCATGTTCTGCAAATACAAAGGAAACTGCCCATTCCCAGTTCCTAGTGTCTGGAAGGGCTACTGAGAGCACAGACTGCAACATACGCACAGAGTGAGGATTAAAGCAGAAGAATACTCAGCTGCAGACCCCCAAACCAGAGAGAGAGATATAAATTTCTTTGAAACTCTGTTTGAAATTCAGAACTCAAATCCCTGTGTTGTTCTAGTGAAACCCAGTGTATTGCTAATTGCAGGGCTCTGTTTAATCTGGAGAAACCATGTAGGTATTGCTGAGCAAGGCTCAAACTTGTAGAAAGGAGACAGAAAGACTGAATTTGACATGTAGCTGCTGGCCAGTGACCTGTGAGAAGCACATTTAAAAAGCATGCAAAATTCTGAGTACAAGGACAACGATGGCTGTATTTGGTTGGAGATGGGTCTATGATTTTCCATATCTAAACAATTTTCCAACAAATGGCTGGAAAATTACCTACCTCAGAAATGACTCATCAAAACAAACCATGAGCAGCATTATAAAACAAATGATAAAAACAAAGAACCAAGGGAGTAAAGGGTAAAAACAAGACTCCAGCTGTAGAAAATACCCAGAAAAGGGTGTCAAGGAAAAGACAGTTGAAATTAATGTTTCTGTATAGAAACAAAACAAAATGAAAACTTGAAGGAAGGCTTCATCCATATGCAGCAGGAACACAATGGCCAGGATCTAGAAACTTGAGGTGGGAGGGAAGAAGCTAGGAATCAAGAAGAGAGACCTTGAAGAGAGAGGAAGGAACTGGTAGAGAAGAGGCAAGTTGAGGAAAGACACTTTGAAAGACAGGTGAGCCTGCAGGATATGGAAGTAGAGGACATGAACCCACACTTAGAATGTAGGAAGAAGAAACAGAACCACAGCAAGTCTTAAAGAGATACTTCTCAGCAGCGATAGCATAAGATGTAGCAAGGAAGGCAAACAACAGAGGTGCAGTTTAAGAAAAAATACAGCATGGTGAAACAACAGAAACATTTAAAGTCAGGATGCAAACAAAACTCCCAGAAACAAACAAATCAAAAAGGAATATCTAGAGACGGACATTAGCCTGGATGGAAGAACACTTGCCAAGCATGCATAAAAGTCTGGGTTCGATCCCAAGCTCAGCATAAACTGGGATCTGTTCTGTAAACCAGTACTAGAGACCCCGGAGGATCAGAAGTTCACCTGCAGCTGTGTATAGTAAAGTGGGAGGTCAGTCAGGCCTGGAAACCTGTCCCAGTTGAAAAAAATAAAACAAACAATAACAAAATCCATAACAATTCCAAGTCTCAATTTTATAGTGAAAAGACCCATGATGTGCTAATGAGAATTAAAGAGAACATATCATAAATCCACGGAGCCTTTTAAATGAAGGATGTACCTGCTGGGGCACAATGCTGGGAGGTCAGAGGTCAGCCAGGGCTGGGCCTTTTCCCAGAAATGCAATGTGAGACTACCACAGGACCATAGGTGATATGTAAGAAGGTCGGTATGTGAGTGAGAATGCACACCTGAGCACACTGTTACATATTTATTCCATGACAGCTCTAGGAAGATTCTTTTTTTTTTCCTGTGAGTTATTTTTGAAGGACCCATTGAATGAACAATGTCAACAAAGTAGGGAGATAAAGAAGCGATAAAAAAGTTTGTTTATGAAAATCAACTTTATCTATCCATGGAAATAAAAGTAAAACAATGATGAGAAACAGGGAACCAGACTGAAATAGAATGGAGATTTCTTATAATCTGACAATGAAATGATATGATTAGCATATCTCACACACACACACACACACACACACACACACACATGCTAATATTCAACTGTGTGTAGGGGAAACCCAAGGATATTTAAAACTACAAGCAGTAGAGTGCATGTACAGTATTTTAAACAATTGAAAGAGATTACAATCAATTAAATCAGATGAAGGGCCAGAAAGATCAAATTGGAAAGAAGGAATATTGTTAATGATATTGTTAATAGCTGGTAATGGTGAGATGCTTCCTAAAAAATAGATAATTAAAGGCATTATGAAAAACAATGTTTATAAAGTCACACTACTGAAATGAAAACACAAATCATTTTATAATTAGAAAATATTACAATGAAAACAGGCCATATGGAAATAATTTCAAGCTATAAAATTAGAACATATCAAATGACAGAAATAAACTGAAACATATCTGTCATTTCAACAAGAGCAAATGGGTAGGAATCATCTGCTAAAAGAAAATTCTAGCTTTTTTCTCTGAGTGAAGACACATATAAACTTATGTGTGGCATTGTAGGGTTGCTTACATTTATGGAAGGGAAGACATAATAGTGGCATCAGATCAACAAATCCATGACAAATATAGATCACTAGCCAAGACAGCAGAGGTCACATCAAAGGGCTAAGGGATCAAATTCAGTTGTGAGAACTGTGACTAGTCTCACAGGTGCAAGGAGAGCTGGAGGCATAAATCAGACACCTCAGGTGACATTGGCAGTGTAAGGCAGATATAGACTTGGTAACTGTAGTAAATGACATGAGTCATCTACTGATCATTTTAGATGCATATCCTAAGAATGAGGATCAAACCTCATAAAGTGACCATAGAATGGGAAAAAAATGGAACTATAGCCATTTTCTCATCTACAATAGAAAACTAGGATTTCATAACATAGTAACACAAGAAAACATACTTTCAGCTTGGACTTGAAGGTATTTTAAGACAGTTATTGGGTAAAAAAAAGAAAACCAAAATTTCAAGTTAATTATAAATAATAAAAAAGTTACAATATTGAAATTCTGAACACAAATCAAATTATTATATATATCTATATCTATTTTTGTACCTATATATCTGTCTGTCTGATCTGCAACTAAGTAAAATAATGACAGAAACCTGTAAAGATAAAGGTTAAAACTATGATATGAAAGTTTTCTCTGAAATGTTAGCTGAGGGTTTAGAAGAATGCGGATGATGACCCTCTTTTGGCTTCAGTGAGCTTCCAGCAGTTCTAGATTGACAGACTGGAAATGGAAGGCAGCCCACTGAAGGATGGAGGAGGTGCATGCCCCTTCCTCTGGAGCTTGCCATTTGCAAGACATTCTTAACTGTGTCAATGTCCCCTGTCTCATTTTATTATTTTCAAATCAATATACTTTCATTAACATTTAAAAGCAAGGAACGGATTCTAGGTCTTGGAAGATATCCCATTAAAGATGCTTTCTGTACAATGTGTTCGGATCCCCAGCACCCACATAAAAAGCCAGCTGCAGCAATACATCCCTGTAATCTCAGTTTGGGGGAAGCAGACATAGTAGGATCACTGGGATAAGCATATCCATAAGCATCAACTCATAAGTATCACATGTATCCCTAAGAATCCATGAGCATCAATCTCTATCAGAGACCCTGGTTCAAAACATGAGGTGGAGATTGAAGAAAATACCCACCGTTGATCTCTAGCATCCCCTTTACATAGAAATCACACACACACACACACACACACTCATGTATGTATGTATATGCAGGCACACATGCACATAGGCACACATGACTCATACTGTCCAATCAAAGTGTAATCTAGGCACTCTGAAATTTGATATTTTACAAAGAGTTCAAAACAAAACAAAACAAAAAACACAAAAAGACAAAACAAATTTGAAAAGCAGAACAAATTAATTCAGAGTTTAAAGGAGCTTCAGACAAGAGGGAATAATATATCTGGTACAGGCCTATGGGAATTGGTGGGTCCTCTTTTTATGGGTCAGTCACCAGCCACAATGGAATATTTCACATCATGAAGCCACACTTCTTAGCTAGAAAGTACACAGTACATACTCTAGTTCCCAGTGGCTTATAACATCAAAAAACTCATACATCCCATAGTTAGCCAGCTCCGTGATTCAACCACCAGATTGTACCAAACATGAAAGAACCCAGGAATATTAAATGTGTTGAATGTATATTAATGCATATTAATGGCCAAGGGACAGCCCAGTAGAATCCTCCTTTCCCTCTACAGACTAGAAGAGTTGTGCTCTAGCAGGGGTTTGTTTCTCTCTTATCTTGTAGAAATAAAAATAAAATTTGTATGATGGTACTATTTTAAAAGAATATTCTAATTCTTGTCAAATAAATGACCTATCGAGAACAGTTTTCACTGTGAATGAATATCAATCCCTTTTGTGTATTTTTCCCTAAGTAAAGAAGCCCACGAGAGTTCTGTGTATATGTCAGAAAGAGTCACTTACTTAGAATGTCATCTATATCATGTATATTCAGTTCCAGATGAGGTCTGGGAAGTCACATGCTACGGACAAAGCCATTGCAAGGGCTGTCACCTTAATCAATTATGAACATGATTGGCTGGTCTGATTACCTGAGGAACTGGCTCTATTCCTTGTCCTTGTCACTGGAAGATGAGTGATGCGTCTGCTGGTCTAGGACAGGAAATAACTCAGTAACCCTGGATGCCAGGATGATAAGACTGATGTAGGCCTTGAGTATGGCATGTCAGAAGTACAGTCTTAAAAGATTTTTCTCACCTTTGATTTGAAGGACTAGATTGCTTGGTCCTCCTCATCTTCAAATTGGTCTCATTCCAAAATTGTTACTTTAGAGGTCAGCATTTCAGATTGCCCAGATTTTTTCTTAGTCTAGACTCCAGATTAACAGTGATTCTTTGCCATTTAGTAAAACATCCTTGTTTTTCAGTAGGAAGCATGCAGAGTTCCAGTAGGAAAACAACAGGGAGGACTGTGGTGGTGGTCAGGGCAAACAGCAATTTCCAGATAATTTCTGATCTCGCTTTGCAGTGGTGCAGCACAAAACATTCATAATGATTCTGACACATTCACTGAGTAGTTCTTCTGTACCCTTCACATTTCCACAACATTAATTTTATGTGCACTAATTAAGCAGGCGGCTCACTGCTTCAGGGGGAGCCATTAGCCTTTGCTGAGACCTTGGAAGTATGCAGTCTGGAAGCCAGGTTGGCTTTGGTGAGCACAAGCCATGCTGTTGACTCGTGCAGGTCCTATAGGCTTGTTGTCATATTCCTGGGTTGATGTGTTCAGGAAGAAGTCTAATGTCTTTCTTCTCTTGGAAAATCGAACTCGTTCCATCAGGTCTCAACCACTGGCAACCATAAAAAGGTCCTCAACAACCATCTTCCAACTTTAATTCCCCATTCCTCAGGGCTGTCTGGTTTGTTACCCTCCTCCTCTGCAGTTTATACCCTTACTTGACTCAAGAGCACCTCTCAGGTGGACCTGCATGTCTATATGTTAAGAGACAGGTACTGTGATGGTTAGTTTTAGTCTACTTGGCACAAACTAGTAGCACCTGGGAAGAGGTATCTTCAGTGAGGAATTACTTCTATCGTGTTCGCTTATGGAGATATCCATGTAACATTTTCCTCATTAATGGTTGATGTGGGTGGGACCAAACCATTTTTGAGTTGTGTAACCTCCAAGTAGGTGGTCCTGGGTTGTAATAGTAAAATAAGCTGAGTAAACCATAAGGAACATGGCCGTAAGCTGTTTTCCTCCATGGTCCCTGGCTCAGATCCTACTTGAGTTCCTACCCTGACTTCCCTCAGTGATGGACTGTGATCAGGATGTATAAGCCAAATAAATCCTATCATCTACTAAGTTGCTTTTGGTAAGAATTTTATCACAGAAACCCAATCTAGAAAAGACACCAGTGATGCCTGACTCATATCACCTCAACATCATTAATATTTGCCCTATTGCCTTCAATGTTGATGGCTTCATGACTGGAGTACAGCACCTCTCTATCCTGCCAATAGTTTTTTTTTTCCCTCTCACAGTTCACATATGGTGGGAACATTAATGTCTCTAGATTAAACCCTCAGCTAATAGGAATGAACACCCTTGATTTCTTGTTTCTTGGGTGTGGGGTCTGATTTGTGATAGGTAGTCTTTCTAAGGATCATTACATCTGTAATATTTGAGAAAAACTCCTTGCACTATTATACAGACTTAGGTTGCTCAGAGTTGACCTAGTAATTTTTTTTTTAATCTTAAAGCTCACCTCCAGTAACATACCTCCTTCAAAGTCCATACCTTCTAATCATTTTCCAAAGAGTTTCTATCAACTTAGGACCAAGTATTCAAATATATGAGCCCAGGGGGCAATTCGCTTTGAACTACCACAACTGCTCTAACAAAATACTCAGGTGAACAACTTGTAGAAAGGACTTACTTTGGTGACAGGGATTTTCATTCAGGATAGCTTGGCCTCATTGCTCTGGACCTGTCAGAGGCAGAACATCACAGCAGGGAGCATGTCATGAGAAAGCAAGCTAACATATAGCCTAACTTCTTAAAATTTTTACTACCTCACCTATGGCTATCAGCTAAGAACTAGTTTATAACACATGACCTTTTGGAGACATTTAAGATTTTGACCACTACATATATGTATTTCAATTCATTATAGATAGAGTGCAACCAATTCTGTTTAATCAAAATGAGCTGTGAAGCCAGACATAGAAAACATCAGCTAACTTCCTTCAGATAGACTGTGTACTGGCTAGTTTTGTGTGTCAACGTGACACAGGCTGGAGTTATCACAGAGAAAGGAGCTTCAGTTGGGGAAGTGCCTCCATGAGATCCAGCTGTGGGGCATTTTCTCAATTAGTGATCAAGTGGGGAGGGCCCCTTGTGGGTGGTACCACCTTTGGGCTGGTGCCCTTGGGTTCTATAAGAGAGCAGGTTGAGCAAGCCAGGGGAAGCAAGTCAGTAAGAAACATCCCTCCATGGCCTCTGCATCAGCTCCTGCTTCCTGACCTGCTTGAGTTCCAGTCCTGACTTCCTTTAGTGATGAACTGCAACGTGGAAGTGTAAGCTCAATAAACCCTTTCCTCCCCAACTTGCTTCTTGGTCATGATGTTTGTGCAGGAATAGAAACCCTGACTAAGACAGACTGTAAGTCAGTGTTCAGGAATATTTATTCAAAATGAGACCTCTACATCTATACTAATAGTCAAGTGTTGTTTGTGGTTTGTCTTATAGCATGAGGAGATATTGTGTTACCCAAAAGGATCACAGACACTGAATTCTTCACACATGAATGGCCTTCACGGGTCAAGTCTCCTGTCTGCTTAGGCATTAGGAACATAACCTTAGAATTCTGTTAGTACCTGTTTTGAGATGTTGCATGATTGACATGTATATTTTATATTTTTTCCAGTCTGGAGTACTTCATGTGTATATACGCTGGTACCAATTTGTCTTAGTCAGTGTTTCTATTCCTGCACAAACAACATGACCAAGATGCAAGTTGGGGAGCAAAGGGTTTATTCAGCTTACATTTCCACACTGCTGTTTATCATCAAAAGAACTCAGGACTGGAACTCAAGCAGGTCAGGAAGCAAGAGCTGACGCAGAGGCCATGGAGAGATGTTACTTACTGGCTTGCTTCCCCTGGCTTGCTCAGTTTGCATTCTTATAGAACCCAAGACAGAGGGTTCTATAAGAGGGTCCAGAGATGGTACCACCCACGAGGGTCCTTCCCTGCTTTAATCACTAATTGAGAAAATGTCCCACAGCTGGATCTCATGGAGGCACTTTTTCAACTGAAGCTCCTTTGTCTGTGATAACTCCAGCCTGTGACAAGTTGACACAAAAACTCAGCTAGTATGATTGACACCTTGTCAATTTGACACACAAACATATCACTATTAAGCCTCAACCCTTACTTTCTTATTCATCCCCAAGATCTAAATAACTAAAAGTCTCACAGTCTTTACATATTAAAAGTTCAATCCCTTAAAACATCCAATATCTTTTAAAATTCTTTTAAAAGTCTTTTAAAAATTCAAATTATTTTAACTGTGGGCTCCACTAAAATACCTTCTTACTTCAAGAGGGAAAAATATGAGGGCATAGTCACAATCAAAAGTAAAATCAAACTCCAACTGTCCACTCATGATCAGCTATGCTCATCTAAGGTCTCTGGTCACTTCTTCAGCTCTACCCTTAGTAGCCTACACTTTCTGTTCTAGGCTCCAGCTCCCTGTACTCCACTGTAGCTGTAGTTCTTGGTGGTCATCTGATGGTACTGACATCTCCAAAACACAGTTGTCTTCTGCTGTTACTAAGCCTCAACAATAGCCTCTCATAGGCTCTCTTCATGGTGCCAAGCCTCAACCCTTTTCCATGACCCCTTCAGTCCTGGGTCATCATTTGCAACTGAGGTCGCACCTTGCACCTTCACCAATGACCTTCTGTGGCCTCTCACAGTGCAGAGCCTCAGCTGCTTTTTTTTTTTTTTTTTTTTTTTTTTTTTTTTTTTTTTTAGCTCCTGCTAACAAGCATCAATAGTCCCAGCAAAGATTTTGCTTTAGTAGTTCTGGTATCTTGTTAATCACAGCTGATTCTTCAGTCACAGCTAACCAAAACTACAGAATTTTCATAATCAAAATAGCAACAGCCCTGATAAAAGTCTTTAATCTTCCCTCTGAAATTTCACAAGCCAGGCCTCCATCTTCTGCACTATTCTCAATATTATCATCCAAATTCCTATGTAACAGGTCACAGAGCTCTTAACACTGAACGGATCTTCTAGGCTAAAGTTCCAAAGTCATTCCACAGTCCTCCCCAAAACATGGCCACGTTGTCACAGGAGTACCCCACTATACTGGTACCATTTTGTCTTAGTCAGGATGTTTATTCCTGCACAAATATCATGACCAAGAAGCAAGTTGAGGAGGAAAGGGTTTATTCAGCTTACACTTCCACACTGTTGTTCACCACCAAAGAAAGTCAGGACTGGAACTTGAGCAGGTCAGGAAGCCAGAGCTGATGCAAAGGCCATGGAGAGATATTTCTTACTGGCTTGCTTTCCCTGGCTTGCTTACTTGCTTTCTTATAGAATCTAAGACTATCAGTCCAGAGATGGTACCACCCACAAGGGGCCCTCTCCCCTTTGATCACTAATTGAGAAAATGCCCCACAGCTGGATCTCATGGATGCACTTTTTCAACTGAAGCTCCTTTGTCTGCGATTACTCCAGCCTATGTCATGCTGACACACAAAACTATCAATACTCAAGAGACACTGCAGAATAAACAGAGCCCATCCTTGAGTCTTGAAGACCGAGTATACTCTATGTCGTGCACATGTAATATTTACTGAAGAACTTGGCTGCTGTAGACCAGGTTGTACTCTTTGCCTCTCAAGCAATTGCTAATTTGTTTTAAGATTTGTAGTGCTAGAAGTTGCACATGCTTGGCAAGCACTTGTCTCAGTCCCCACATCATAGTTTGTTAGAATTAAACACATTTACAAAGTTTACAGCAACAATCTGGAAATAATAAACTATTCTTTCATTTCCTCTTTAAGCATACTATCCAAAGATTAAAATATAAACAGAAATAAATTACTAGAAATAGAAAGTAAAATGTCTTCCTAGGGTCATAAAAATATAAATTATTAACCAAAACATGATTCATTTAAGTTCAGTTGTTTCTTTAGCATTTGTTGTTGAAGCTTCTGCAGATTAATGAGGTGACATACTTTAAATACCACAATGTTGCATGAACAGACTGTGCAACAGAATTGTAGATTGAACAAATCAATTTTGGTAGAGGCTATAAAGGGTAAAGACAAGGCCAGTCTATTAGACCAGCACCATCCAAAAGAATATAATGCAAAATGCATAGCCAATCTTAAGTATTCTAGTATCTTCACAGAAAGATGCTTTTAAAAAATGGATTTAATTTTAATAGTGTTTTTATATATTATAGAATATACCACACCTTATTATTGCAATATACTCAGTGTAAAGATAGCAGTGTAGTGATATATATATATATATATATATATATATATATATATATATACTCTTTTTTCTATTAAATCTGGATAATTTAATGTGCCCTTTACAGTAAAGTACAATGTAGGGAGAGAAATATTAATTCATTTTATATATAGAATAAATGACTTTTAATTTTAATATCATTCATATGGAAGTGTCTAGGGATTGCTGTTTGCCTCTGATGCAATCTGTTTATATGCATTATTGGAAAGGCTAAATTAGATTCTGGTTACATCAAATATAGCATAGTTACATGGATAAATCTTAGTCAATAGGGAAATGTCAATGTATCTTTATCTTATTTATTATGTTCTTAAATGTACCTGCTAAGGAGCTCAGTAATCAATTAACTGGGACATTACATGAAATTGTGTGAAACTAAATGTATCTTTCATAAATTATTAAAAGATGTTATCAGAAAAAGAAGGTAAGTTACTCATGGAAACTGTGTTATTTGTACAATAGGAAATGCAGAGAAATATTACATAACAGACAACTGTCCCCATACATACTCTTAGGAAGGTTTTGCTTTTACTCTGTATTGTAAGTTCATGGGTTTTGTTTACAGAAGAATTAAGGAGATAGCACCAAGTGTTTCCATTGCCCTTGTAAGTATCATCTTACATTAGTATCTTGTGTTTGTCATAATATATTAATGTTGATACAGTACTGTTAATGAAGTGCATACTTTATTCAGATTTCTGTATTTTTACCAGTGTTCTTTGTCTGCTCCATAATCCCATTGACAGATTGCTATTCTGACTTCTTAACTACTCAGGTTTATGATATCTGTACTTGCATTGTACTGTTTATCCTATCTGAACTTGTGGTCAGTTTCCTCCTGTGAACCTCTCAGTGACTATGGCACAAATGACCTGTATGGTTTCTGATATGAGCTCACAAAAGGTCCACAACATTCATTTATTTAATTTTTCTTTTAAGGGTGGTGGCTGAACCCAGCCATGTTTTAACGGAGTGCAAACCATCCCATATGGAGAATCTATCACATGAAGATTCTTCAACTGACAACAGTGTTGTGGTTCCAATCATTATTAAGCATCATCTATAGACATGAGATTATGGATCACCCAGATATTGTTATTTTAATCAATGAGTTCCCAAAGTACCAAATCTTCAGCTAAGGGTGTAATGTTTGGGGAAAGTGATAAACCAATTCAACTATTATTGAAGAATATTTGATCACATTGTAAACCCTGAGATTGTGAACTGGAAAAACTGTTTCTTGTGACATGGCTCAGCCCTGGCACAGACCTTTAACCCAAGGCATTTCTGTTTGCTGTAGACAAGTAGTTATGGTGCAGCTGAACCCTAGCATAAACTTATAACCCAATAGCTTTCTGTGAGCAATAGCTACAAAAAGTAAATATTGGGTCAAGAGGCAGAAAAAGTACCCAGCTGACCTTCCTATGCCACGGAAGACTCAGAAAGCAAAAGCACTTTCTCCTTCTTCTCCTTGTCTTAAATACCCTGCAACTCAAAGAACTTCCTTTCTCTTTCCTGGATTTCTTATGTTCATTCCTATGTTCAATTGCCTACCTGGACAGCCATCCAAGATTCCTATGCAGCAGAGTATCCATCTTTTCAGCCTACCTGCCCAGAATATCTGATAGATTGTTCTGTAAAGTAGTAATTATCAAGGACTTCTCTACCCATTCCTGACAGAGTTTTGCAACTGACATCTTTGTGTCCTGTTTGTTCACAGCTTCAACAACAGAAAGTCAGTAGTTGAGGCAAGGGCAGTTTCTTGTCCAGGGGCAACTTGCCACATTTGAAGCAAACTCCATAAGGAGTCTTTCAATGTTCACCATCTTCTTTGAATTAGTATGGGGGTGTTTCGAGGAGCTGACATTTTTGATTGTCAAAAACGTCTTAAACTAATAAAACATCTTTCAATGCCACATTATGTAGAACTCTGAGGCTTTTGAAGACCATATATCTATCTCAGTATATTTCAATATGCAAATGATTCTTGTCTCTAGCTATTTACTATCTGATTAACTTTGAAAACCCCTGTAATTAGTTAAATTAGTATTTAACAAAATTATAACTTTGATTGACTGACTAACTTACATTTCTTAATTATCCTAAACAATTTATATTAGTAGCTTTCAAAGAGACTAGACTTCACATTGCATTTTTAAGAATTACATAGGTACAATATCTTCAAAGGAGTTGACAAATAATGTAACTGAAATATAACCTTAGTTCTCTATCAGTAAATGAGGATCTATACCAATGTAACCAAGTATAACCTTAATTTTATATCAATATACAAAGATCTATAAGAGTAGATTCAATAATCTCCTCCCTTTCCCACTATTCTTGTATTATATGTATACCCTGTATAGTGTCTAAATAAAAAGTAAAGCTTTTAACTCTAGCATAGTAAAATTAATTATAATATGAAGCAATTTCTGCCAAGCTTTCCACAAAAACCAGCTTGGTTGTATTTGTTGTTTTAAAAGCAACACATTATCTTACCATAGCCTTCAACATAGAGAATTCAGAAGGATCATGCAATGATTGTTTTATGACACTCAGCAAGGTTGTTACAAACCACAGTGTCTGGATGTCCATTTGATATTTCATGAAGTGCTAGAAACCCAAAATCTCATGCTGTAAGTGAAATTGTATGTGGGAGAAAGGCTTTCGCTTGGAGCAGTATATGCTTCCTGTATGACATTTATGACAATTTTCTCATAACTCTAAAAGGGCCATGATTTGTTTGTAATTAGGGATTTGCTATGTGCTCATCCTAACTCAGGTATTTCCACAAATATGTTGGAAATGTATCTGTAAATAAAGCAAAGATCTGCTTCCTTCATGGAGTTTGTATGTTAAAAGAAAACAAATATAACAGTGATTATTATAAGTAAACAGATATACAGAAGCTTGAAATGTATTAAATATAATAAAAATGAATTAAAATGCAACTTATTAAGGAAGACTAAGAATGTAATATGCATTCTGCAGTATTGTAGAGAGGAATCAAGAGGGACAACTGGACCAATTCTTCTAGAGAAACTAAACAAAAGGGAAGGAAAAAGATAGGACTGTTTAACAATATGTTTTACAGACAGAATTGTAGGAAGAGTGAAAGACAATGCAAAGAATTGGTTCAGTAAAGAAACGTACCATACAGGTGTCTATAAGTTTATGGTTAAGCAGTGTGCTTAGGCAAAATGAATTTAGGGCAAGAGTGGGAATCATTTCCATCAGAAAGGGCTGCATTTTTGCAGTCCCTATCACAGTTCTTCTAAGGGTACATATTTAGTTGAACTACTACAACTACTAGCATACAGATGTTGACCCACCCATAATGGATAATCAAGAGCACAAATGAGGATTTTGCAGTATACATCTCAACCCTGTCCAGAACAGCAGTCTACAGTGGTCAATTTATCGTTGTCCTGACCATCTGCATACAATTTGAGTTTAGAAGTGGGGATTCAGTAAAAAGTTTGTGTGAGGTATAATGGTGGCTCAAGGCTGTATGTAGGGGCCTGCATGAGAGTGAAATCTCTAATTCATTGCTGTCACCAGTCATTTCACTATGGTCTTTGAGTAAACTTAGGACATTCAAAGAATGAGAAGTAACTCTAGGCTAATACCCTTCTCCAGAAATGTAGAAGGTGGGCAAGTAGAGATCTGGTTCCTAAGTACTCTGGGCAGAGGAAAGAGGAGGAGAATTTCCCAAGACCCATCAGGACTGGCCTCATGTACAACAAGCAGGAAAACTGGAATGACTGAGTCATGAGAGGAGGAAGAGCATGGAACAGAGAGAAAACATGTGAGAGGAACAGGGCTGCTTTCGTGGAATGGGTCTTCAGGTTATAGGAGTTTGTTCTACAATCAGAGTGAAGATTTGCAAGTATTTACTATCAGCATTGAATGTTGTGAGAGGTCAGAGGAGCAGAAAGACTAGTTATTGCTGAGGATAAGGCCTAAGGGATAAAGGAGGGGACAGAGGTTCATGGTATCTCTTTGAAGGTACAGTATATCAACTTTAGTAGTGGCTTAGCTATTGGGAACAAGAAGGAAACTGCACAGAGGACTCCCAACATCTTGCTATGACAGCCAAATGAAAAAGCAAGATCTATGAAGTATTTCCAGGAGTTGATAAGCTGATATTTGATATTGAAATAGAGCTATTTTTATAAAGAAAAATAATAGTTATATTTTTTCTCCTTTTCCTTATCGGATATGGGTTGTAACCTCACCTTAAGCAACCCTTGAGTGTTAGATGGGTGAGCATTTGTTTAGCCTAGCATAGTGTTTATCAACAAATAAAAGCTTTAATATCAGTACTTAGATTAATGACTCCTTAAGGGTTTTGTTAAGGCAAATAACCAAGGTTGAAGAAGTTTGTATGAACTGTACTGTACACCTTCGAAAGATGCCTAAGAGAGTTTAAACAGCATGCTACATCTTCTCAGCCTTGGTGGTATGAAATAATTGATCTTATGCCAAAGTTGACACCCTCATGTGTATACTAAGTGCAGGAAAAATCTACTCTAGCCTCTGCTATGTTACTATTTTCTTTCTTTCTTTTTTTCTTTTTTTTAAATTTTATTCGATATATTTTTATTTACATTTCAAATGATTTCCCCTTTTCTGGTTCCCCACTCCCCGAAAGTCACATAAGCCCCCTTCCCTCCCTCTGTTCTCCCACCCATCCCTTCCCACTTCCCTGTTCTGGTTTTGTCTTATACTGCTACACTGGGTCTTTCCAGAACTAGGAGCCACTCCTCCGTTCTTCTTGTACCTCATTTGAAGTGTGGATTATGTTTTGCATATTCCAGTTTTCCAAGCTAATATCCACTTATTAGTGAGTGCATACCATGATTGATCTTTTGAGACTGGGTTACCTCACTTAGTATGATGTTCTCCAGCTCCATCCATTTGCCTAAGAATTTCATGAATTCATTGTTTCTAATGGCTGACTAGTACTCCATTGTGTAGATATACCACATTTTTTTTGCATCCACTCTTCTGTTGAGGGATACCTGTGTTCTTTCCAGCTTCTGGCTATTATAAACAGGGCTGCTATGAACATAGTGGAACATGTATCCTTATTACATGCTGGGGAATCCTCTGGGTATATGCCCAGGAGTGGTATAGCAGGATCTTTCAGAAGTGACATGCCCAGTTTTCTGAGGGACTGCCAGACTGATTTCCAGAGTGGTTGTACTAATTTGCAACCCCACCAGCAGTGGAGGAGTGTTCCTCTTTCTCCACATCCTCGCCAACATCTGCTGTCTCCTGAGTTTTTAATCCTAGCCATTCTGACTGGTGTAAGGTGAAAACTCAGGGTTGTTTTGATTTGCATTTCCCTGATGACTAGTGAAGTTGAGCATTTTTTAAGATGTTTCTCCGCCATCCGAAGTTCTTCAGGTGAGAATTCTTTGTTTAACTCTGTACCCCATTTTTAATAGGGTTATTTGGTTTTCTGGGGTCTAACTCGATAAAAGAATATATATAATGTGTATGTTGTGTGTGTGTGTGTGTGTGTGTGTGTGTGAGAGAGAGAGAGAGAGAGAGAGAGAGAGAGAGAGAGAGAGAGAGAGAGAGGTGGACACTGCCTTTCCAATACAGATTTGAAACTGAGATAAAAAAGATTGAAGACTGTATCTCACCCATGGTAATTCAAACAGAAGAGGATTGGGAGGAAGTTCTTTTCTCTCAAGAAGTTTTTAACAGCTCAAGGGACTACATTGGGCTGTTAGAAGACAATAAGGCAGGTCAGAGAGCCACAGCAAATGAATTTGATGTGCTAAAATGAAATAAATCAGAATCACTTCATTTCAGTTCTTGAAAACAAATACCTGGAACATGTCTGCCTTTGGTACGTTCAACTGTTTGAAGCTTCTTCTGCTAGTAGTGGTTTGGTAAAGTTCTTAACTAGCTTTGACTACACAGAAGACAAGATAAAGAACTGGCTTTGACATTGGAGTAATCCAAATTTCCATCCTGTTTTTCAGGGTATAGCTATATGAATTGGAGAGAGTTACGGATCTTCCTTTGTCACCTCTATGTCTTTTTAGTAAGTGGGTGCAGTTGTCCTCTTTGGTTCATAGCACCTCCTTAGAAGCAATCATCTGATGAAAGCAAAGCCCAGTGCAGAAGCTGCCAAAGAACAAACACTTGTTAAATGTGAGATGGAGGAAATCATTTTTTAATACATGATATAAAACTGGCTTTATGAACTAGTAAGGTTCATTTTATGACTTTTCTCTTTAAATTTTTATTGGTGATTTTGTTTATTTACATTTCAAATGTTATCCCCCTTCCTGGTTGATTGCCTCTCTGATAACCTCCCATCCAACCCCTCCCCTTGCCTCCACGAGGGTGCTTCTCTACCTAGCTTACTACTCCTGACCCACTACACTAGCATTCCACTACCCTGGGGCATCAAGCCTTCACAGGACCAAGGGCTTCCCGTCCTTTGATGCCAGACAAGGCCATCCTCTACTATACATGCAGCTGAAGCCATGGGTCCCTCCATGCACGTTCTGTGGTTGGTGGTTTAGTCCCTGGGAGCTCTGGGGGGCCTGGTTGGTTGATAATGTTGTTCATCTTATGGTGCTACAAAGCCCTTCAGCTCCTTTAGTCCTTCCCCTAACTCCTCCATTGGGGTTCCCCTGCTCAGTTGGATGGTTGACTGCAACCGTCCTCATCTGTATCAGTAAGGCTCTGGCTAAGCCTCTCAGTTGACATCCATTTTAGGCTCCTGTCAGCAAGCACTTTTGGCATTCAAAATAGGTCTGGGTTTGGTGGTTGCATATGGGATGGATCCCCAGGTTGGGAAGTCTCTGGATGGCCTTTCCTTCAGTTTCTGCTTCACTCTTTGCCCCTGTATTTCCTTTAGACAGGAACAATTCTAGGTTAAAATTTTGAGAAAAGTGGGTAGCATTATCCCTCAACGGGGCCTTGCCTAACCTCTGGATATGGTATCTACAGGTTCTCGCTACCCTTTGTTGGGCATTTCAGTTAATGCCATCTCCATTGGGTCCTGGGAGACTCTTGCTTTCTTGGAATCTGTGACTTTGTGTTGAATACTCCTGATCCCCATCCCCCATTGCTACACACCTCATAGGGTGATTTGGTTTTCTGGAGTCTAATTTCTTGAGTTTTTTGTATCTATTGTATATTAGCCATGGATGTAGGGTTAGTAAAGATCTTTTCCCAAATTGTGGGTTGCCATTTTGTCTTATTGATAGTGTCCTTTACCTTATAGAAGCTTTCCAATTTTATGAGGTCCCATTTGTCCATTGTTGATCTTGGATCATAAGCCATTGGTGTTTTGTTCAGGAATTTTCCCCCTGTGCTCATATTTTTGAGGCTCTTCCCACCTTTATCTTCTATTAGATTCAGTGTATCTGGTTTTATGTGGAGGCCCTTGATCCACTTGGACTTGAGCTTTGTATAAGGAGTTAAGAATGGGTCAATTTGCATTCTTGTACATGCAGATCTCCACGAAAGCCAGCACCATTTGTTGAATATACTATCTTTTTTCCCATTGGATGATTTTAACTTCTTTGTCAAAGATCAAGCTTTTCCTTTGATGAGTATAAAATGTCCTTCCTCATCTTTTTTGATAACTTTTAGTTGAAAGTCGATTTTATGTAATAATCCAGCTTGTTTCTTGGGACCATTTGCTTGAAAAAAATGTCAACCTTTTACTCTGAGGTAGTGACTATCTTTGCCACTAAGGTGTGTTTCTTGTATGCAGCAAAATGCTGGGTTCTGTTTACATATCCAATCTGTTAGTCTATGTCTTTTAATTGTGTAATTAAATTCATTGATGTGAAGATATACTAAGGACCAGTGATTGTTACTTCCTGTTATTTTTGTTGTTAGAAGTGGAATTAAATTTGTGTGGCTATCTTCTTTTGGGATTGTTGAAAGAAGACTAATTTCTTGCTTATTTTTCAGGGAGAGGGGCGAGTAGTTACCCTCCTGTACTGGCTGGTATTGTGTGCCAACTTGACAAAGGCTGGAGTTATCACAGATAAAGGAGCTTCAGTTGGGAAGTGCCTCCATGAGATCCAGCTGTGGGGCATTTTCTCAATTAGTGATCAAGGGGGCAGGACCCCTTGTGGGTGATACCATCTCTGGGCCTGTAGTCTTGAGTTCTATAAGAAAGAAAGCTGAGCAAGCCAGGGGAAGCAAGCCAGTAAGAGCATCCCTCCATGGCCTCTTCATCAGCTCATGCTTTCTGCCTGCTTGAGTTCCAGTCCTGACTTCCTTTGGTGATCAACAACAATGTGGAAATTGTAAGCTGAATAAACCCTTTCCTCCCCAACTTGCTTCTTAGTCATGATGCTTGTGCAGGAATAGAAAACCTAAGATACCTCCTGATTTCTTTCCTGTGTTTTCTATCTCTAGGGTTGTCTCTCTTTCTGATTTCATCATTGTTTCTATTTCCATTTTTAGATCCTGGATGATTTTGTTCAATTCCTTCACCTGTTTGGTTATGTTTTCTTGTTATTTCTTTAAGGGACTTATATGATTCCTCTTTAAGGGCATCTTCCTGTATTCCCTGTGTTCTCTTGTATCTTTAAGGTAGTTATTTATGTCCTTTTAAAAGTCCTTTATCATCATCATGAGATGTGATTTTAAATTTAAATATTTCTCTTTAGGTGTGTTGGGGTATTTGGGGCTTGTAGTGGTGAGAGACCTGGGTTCTGATAATGCTAGACCCCAGTTTCTGTTTCAGTCCCTTAAGTTCTTGGGCTTGCCACTTGCTATCTGGGTATCTCTGATTATAGCTGGTTTTATTGTCTCTGACTGGGCCTTTCCCTTCTGTGAGACTGTAAGCCTGTGGTCTTAGGTGTGTCACCACTCCAGTTATCTTTTATGTGTTAGTGTTCCTAGTAGACCAGCTCTCAGTCTGGGAATGGGGTATGGGGCTGGACTGGGGTCTGGGTAGTTGCTGCACAGGGTCAGCCTAGGGTACAGATGGAAACGATTAGGATCCTGTCCCTTGCTGCTCTGTGGTTCCTGGGTTTTGTGGGCTGTGGGTAGGTTTCACTTGGGCCCAGTATTTGGGCAGTAGTGGTGATCTCACCTGTGATCTTTGGTGTTTTAGCACTCTTGGGAGACCTGCTCTCTCTGGGTGGGATTGGGGTGTCAGGGCGGGACTACGGTCCAGGTGCTGTGGCACAGGGTCAGCCCCAGGCACAGATCGATTTTATGACTTCTTGACCCTGTTTCTGGGTAAGGTCACTGGCCATGTTTAGGGAATCTTGTGCATTGCTAAAGATACTTGAAGGGTTTTCAGTTGACATTTTGCAAATTAACAAAAATTCTTTTGTGGTGTCAGCTATCTCTAACACTCTCTAAAAATGCAGAAATGTGACAGCTGAAAAAATGCATAAATGGAACTTACTTCATTTGGGATTTGATATACTGAGAAAATGTAAAATTTATGCATGATAAAGCCTTCATGGCCCAACTGAAGGATAGAGGTGGATTTACAGAAGTAGAGTGGGTAAGTCTGAAGAGAAGAATTTATGCTAAGCATCTCTGATACCTCACCGAATCTTTCAAGAAAACCTCAGTGCTCTCATTTTCCTGTGAAGGAACCAAGGTTCATGTATCTCCAAAAGCTCATGCATTGGAAGCTTGGACCTCAGTGTGATGCTGTGGGAGTGGGGGGACGTTGATTAAACCTGATGATATAGAGCCAACAAGATGGAATTCGGTCAGTAGGGAAGCTAGTCTGCGATGTCATACACTAAGTCCATAGAATTCTGTTTTGTTCTTACAAGAAAGTTGCATTTGTATATGGCTCTTTATCCTGCCATGTGATGTCCTGCTTTTACTTGAGTTTCAATTGCAATGTCACCTTTCATGTGCCAAGGCCAAACTGATAACAGCACAACATTCTTGAACTTTCAGAACTGTGAATTAAATAGATTTCTTTTCTTTATAGGATTCCAAGATTCATGTATTCTGTAACAACAATTGAAGGTGCACTAATATAGAAAGCCTCAGAAATGGCTGGTCCACTGAATAAAGTCCTGGCTAATCCTCTACTAAGTATACTTACTTCTCCAACCATTGGAGTCTGTTCTGTTGTTTTACCTTCAATCTGCAGTAGCAGCTAGGTATTTAAACACTGGCATGAGTTGCTCCTTACCTGGCACTTCTATACTCTCTTTTGAAGAATCTGCTACTGAAGTCACAGTGTAGTGCTATGGAATGGAAAAAAAGCTGGTCACTATCACTCTGAGTGAGAGGTCTTTATAGCATGGAAAGCAGTGGAATTTTGGTTTTTCAATGTGGATACAAACGGAGTCTATTTTTGGATTTTCTTTCAGTGTTCTCTGGCAGAAACAATAGTTTTATTTTTATGTACATACTCCTGTGCATTAAAATGTTCACTTCATAGGGTATTTTTTCCCATTAACCCTCCTGTGTATTTGGTGACATGTAGTTGTTTCAAGAACATCCAGCTTAAAGAGATGGGGCATCCTTCAACCTTGCCCATAGGAACATTATTGAAAGTACTTTCCAGGCCTCAGTTTCTCTAAGGGACTATGACCAGGTTCTGGAGTATGGTAGGTCAATTGCTGGGGAGCACTGTTGGGGAATAGGGTGTGCATTCCATCCTTCTCAGTGCTTCTGCTTTTTCTGGGCTCCAGCATTTCAAGAGACAAATGCTGAACAAAAGAGACTATTCTTTATCAACTGGCATGATAAATGCAGTTTGGAAATAATCTCATCACTTCTTTGAAATGCAGGGACTTGACACTCCTGCCATTGACAATGAGCCACAGAACTCTGAGAATGCTCCCATGAGTTTCTGCAGAAGTGCTTTTTCTAAACTGCTTTAATGAGGAAGAAATAAGCTAGTTACATGACTTCCTAGAACATTCAGTCAAATGACAACTCATAGATCCTTTAACTTAACCTCACAAAAACAGTCTGAGCTTTAAGAATGCTCATTTCCCTCTCCTTTGAAGATATCTTTCTGGATCTCCAGCTTGCTAAAAATCACATTAGTCACCTCTTTACGTAGCCTTTTCACCCCAGCACATTTAATTAGTGGGAATAGCACTTAAGCCTCATTTTCAAATGTTCCCAAGGTAATAGAGGTTTCATCTAATCTTTCACTCCTTTACCCATATTATTAACAACTTATGTTAGTTTGGTATGCTTATTAGAAGTAGATAACTAATATTTATCTTCATTATTAATTGAGATTGGACTTTATTTATATTTTCTTAGTTTTTAACTAATTTTCTTTACCCTCTGTTCTAAAATTCCATCCACATTGTTTTATTATCATGTTCTCGTGTCTTTTGGCAGTGGCATGTTCTCAGTACTTGTTTTTGATGACATTGTAGTACTTCTTTCATTTGCTTGGGATATTTTTGAAGCAGGGTCTTGGTTATTCCAGGCTGGCATCCAACTCAACATGTAGACTTGAATAACATTGAACTTATGGTCTTCTTGCCACCATCTTCTGAGTACTAATATTATAGGTGTGCATTGCCATGCCTATTTCTATGAAGCCCTATGAGTTTCTCTTAGTTAGGGATTCTATAGGTATGAAAAAAAACTCCATGTCCAAAAGCAACTAGAGAAAAAAGGATGTATTTCATCATATAACATGTAATACATCATCCAGGGAAGAAAGAACAGAAACAAAGGCAGAAACCTGGAGACAGGAATGCAGAGGACATGGAGGAGTACAACTTATTCATTTGCTCCTCATTGTTTGCTCAACTTACTTTCTTATACAACTCAGGACCATATTACCAGAGATGGCCCCACATAATGGGCTAGGCCATTTTTTCAATTAAAATTCCTTCTTTCCATACCTTCTGTCAAATTGACATAAAAACAAAAACATAAACACAAACAAAAAAACCAACAAAACAAAACACTAACCAGCACAGAGATCAACCAAGAGATTTGTTTATTTTGGGCAAGTTTTTTATTTGGTGAGCCCATCATTGTAAGTTTTGAGGCTTACTAACTTGTGATTTTGTAGAATGTCTCTTGAAATTTCTTTTGCTTAGTTGGAGTCCTAGGCTTGTGGAGGAAACAGGAAGGTGAAGTGGCATTCTAATTTCTTCACATCAAATATAATTGCCATCATGAATAGTAAATTTTATTCCTCTTTTCCAACTTGCAGAGACTACTTGGATCTAGAATTGTCATCTCCTCTATTTGCAAAACCTTCAGAGAGTAAATGAGGCTTGCCATATAACATAATTTTGACAGCGACTTTTCTTCCATCCCATTGTCTACTTACAAGGATCTTTGGAATTTCTTTGGACCAGATAGATAATCTGTTTAACATGTTATATTCTATCTGTGATTCTAACTTCTAAGCTATGTTAATCAAGTATATTCATAAAGTATGACATGAACATCTTAAGAGAACACCTGATACACAATCCTAAAATAATCCTTCATAAAACTGGCTCCCAGAATCTCCAGCAATTTACTTAATTCTTCACTTGCAGTATATAAGTACACCAGTTTCAGACCTTTCTCCTGTACTCCCACAGGAAGTAGCTTTATTAACAATGCATAACATGTGTTCAGATCTTTTTGCCTCTTATCTTACAGATTCCACTCTTCTCTGTAGTTACTTGCATCAGCATTTTTTTGCATCCTTTAATTATCCCCATTTAAGTTATCACATACATTGATTACAATCTAGATTCTCTATCTTCTAAAATTAAAGAATCCCAGTAAGAGTTTAGGAGGAAAAAGCTGAATATAATGCCCTTTGTATATAGAAACATGCCATTAGTAAAATTCATCCAACAACCCAAACAACACACTTGCCAAGAACTCCCATCATCCCCACTGCCCTGTAAGATTCTCCCAGTCATCTGTGAAAGCCTGTTGTGAAAGCAATTCATTCCCCTACATCTTTACATCTTTGCTTTTCCTTTTTTCTTTTCAGCCCAAACAAGGTCATGCTGATCTAACAGGAGATTGCTCAGTTTCAGAGACAGTGGTAAACAGATATTGTGTGCCTTCTGCTATTCCTTATTAGCAAATTCTACTGTTTCCCCCAATGTTTCATGTGTACCTGTCTAATAAACCCTAACAGAATGTGTCTGCATATCAGACTTATTGCTGAAAATAGAACTTGAAAGTATAGTTGTTTTCTTTTTCTATAAGGTCTTCAGGTTTTATAAAAGATAGTACTTTAGAAAGTGTATTAGGATATAAGTCAAAGGAAATGATGTTGGAACAGTCAGCGATAAGAATGAAGAGTTCTTCCTTTTTTTCTTATACTTCATCATTTTTAGGATGAGCCCTGGTTTTACATGTTCTATATCTAACCCATTGCATACCCTGGAGAGGTGACCATGGATACAGCAGGTAGGTTCTAAATCTTTCATGTGGGGTAGAAGACCATTCTTCACCATTGTAACATTGGTGTGTCTTAGCATTGGTTAGTGACTTAGACATTCCCCAGAGCTAAATTGAATTTGCATGTTTTATGATGTCTCATTGGTAATACACTGCCTGCCATTAATATTTTGATTCTCTAGATTTTTAAAGTACTGTTTATTTGTTCCAAACTCTTGACTCTTCCAAGTACAAGATGTCTTTCTGTTCACACTCTTGTGTTTTTATTGTACATTTTCAAAAGGACAGCAGGTGCTAAACATAAGATTTGTTTGTCCTCTCTGCCACTCACAGTGCTCACTATGGAATGTTATAGTGTAAGTGACCCATAAATTGTTGAAACAGAAAGAGGAGTTAGCTCAGCATCAGAAGAATCACCTCCTCCTCATCTGAATGTCCAACTTCTGTCAATCCCAGTATACAAGTAACATATTACTTCACTTCATAGATAACCAAGCATGCTGGTTTTCTTGTTTCCATATATAGCGAGTAAGCTCCGATCTGAGATCTGAGTCTAATTGTTCTCTGTTCATCAGGTTTTGGCTAAGGAAATAATCCTAGGAAGGTAAGAGAGAGTGAGAATATCTCCTCACTGAAATGATGATCTGTGTTTACCAAGGACCTGATGGGGAGCCTTGTAGAATTCATCTAATATCTGGCACTTTATGAAATGGAGGTTGGAGATTTACCCTCTCGCTGTTAGCAGCTTTGGCAACCAATACTTAGAAACATTAATACTACCAACCTGTCACTTTACAACATCTCTTAGCCTAACCTTGTAGGATTCACTTCTAGGTGGACCAAGGGGTTTCTTCGACTTTGGAGAAAGCTCTAGTGCTATGGAGAGTTTAGAACTGTTCCCCTGGGTGGGCCATGGCAAGTACCTCCAACCTGTACAGTTTTAATGCAATTGTTGACTGAGAGGATGGACACAGCAGACAAACAATTGTTTGATTTTTCAGAAAAATGGGTTAAAACACAAATAGGTTCTTTAAGTTTCATCTCTAGTGCTCAACTGAGAAGAGATTTGAGATTAGATTTTCATTTTAGAAGTGTTTTCCAAAGCATTAGTTTGAAGTATGTACCAGTCTGAATTTGAGTTTTATGAAATTGGATTGATGTAATTCTAGCAATATGATACTTTGGAAGAAATCCATAGGGAGGTTTAAAGTTAAGAATTAGAGCAGCTAACAAAACCCCATTTCCTGGCTGGTAAGAATCTATCTACACTTTATTCAGCAGTGCACAAATCTGCAAATCTGTCTGTTCAGCAGAGGATGCTTGGGATGAGATTTATTATCTAAGGCAGATGGCAAAAGCCCAAATACATACCATTCCTCATGACTGTGAGGCATAATTTGGTGAGAGCTTTGGCAGCCTTAGACGAGAGTTATAATATTATCCTCTAAATGATAGACCATGGTTTAGAAACTGAAGTCCCTTAAGTGGGAAACCTAAATCCAATGGGAGTAATTGGGAACAATGTGTTGAGGACAATTGCTAATACTTCACCATCAAACACAGGGTGAGTATGACTTCTACAGTACACTAACAGAAATTTTCTCCGTTAACATTTCTCAAAGCTGTCCTTAAACAGAATGTAGGCCTCCTTTATTGACAATTACACTGGCTGGGAATGGATCTTTGACTATGGCAGTAAGCTGACATTCACAAAAGAAGACTCATGGCCCATGAGTCAGATATGGGAACAGCTGATCAATAGGTATGTGACAGAGTGGACTCATAGTGAGTTCCCCCTTCTGTAGTTTGTCCTGCTCTGAATTGTAATAGACATACCCAGTAGCACCCACAACTTCATGTTCTCTGAACATGGCACAATGGCTGTCATTATCATGTCGAAGTTAGATCTAGTTGTTTTTTCCCAGCCACATGCTCTCAGAATGAAGACTCTGACTCAAAACATATTTACTGATATCTTGGCCACATATCTAGGCTCTTCTCTGACTAGATCACATTTTAAAATAACTCATTTATTCTAATCCACATTGGGCAATGTGGCTGGTTACTTGTGCTCAGGTACCATGCATCTGTCTTGTCAAATCTTTCCTGATGAATCCCTCATACCTGGTTCTATCCCAGAATTCTTTCTTCCTCTTGGGTTTCCCACCTCCTATTTTATGTCTAAACAATAGTCAAATAAATCTGATGAGATTTATTATCAATAGTTGTCACATCTAGATAGACAGAAGATATCCTCTCTACATTGTAGAAAAAGGAACAGGGAAGCCATTATGGTATCCTCTACTTAGTGAGATTGTAAACTAAAAAGCATGCCATTTTATTAGAAGAATACTAGGGATTAATGCAATCACCAGGGACTGGAATAATAAATGAGTAATTAATTCTACCACATCTTTATTCCCTGGTTAATTTTTCCTGGGCAGAAGACATACTTGAGGAAATAACAGAATGACATAAAATTAACCAGGTTCTGACACCAAACTTAGACACTGTACTGAAGGTGGCTTAAATTCATTACTACATTCCCTCATTCCTTATATGTACCTGTTGATCAGTCAAGTACCATTGTATATGTACCTTTCTATGAGCTTTGTCAGTAGTCTTTTATCAATTGTCCAGGTCAACAATACATTTACATTGTTCTAGCTTATGACCACTAGTCCTATAGGACTGCCATTTAGTTGTTGTGATTCATATTAACAGTCTCTTCCACAAACATTACACTATTCTTTCAGAGTGATGACACTAATAACCAGAAATAGTGATAAAATCCTAAGTATTCCCAACTCATTGACTATCTATTTGCAAGTCATATGGTAAAATTTGAATGCTATGAAACTTCATAGGCATCCTATCACCTATCATGGGAAAACTTATAGAGACCATGGTATATTGCATATTCAGATAGTCGTTCTAAAGTCAAAGGCAATGGTTTTGCATATGACCCTTCCTACATCCAAACAAGAAGGTCAATCTCTCTTTGGTCTCTTTGAATTTTAGAGTAACACATTACACATCTGAGTGTGCAACTAAGCCCATTTATCTGATGATTATCAAAGCATATAGTTTTGACTAGGTTCCAGTAAAAGAGAAAGCCATGTAGCAAGTTCAGGCTTCTTTGTAGGATCTCTTTAATTTGGTCCATAAACTCAGAGGACCCAGTACTGCTTAAAGTGTCACTGTTAGAAAAGTTATTTGGAAACCTTTTATATCTCTACAGGTAAATAGAAACACCTTGGTGTACTCTGAAGATACCTGATTTGCTTTTGGAGATATAGTTAGGGGTCTCAAATTGTATCTTGAAAAAGATTTAACATTTAGTCATTGAATTAGAACTTTTTCTCATAACAAAATACATGGAAAAGCAATTTCGGAAGGTCTTTTGGCTCATAGTTTGATGGTACCATCAAGCATAGTAAGGGAGTCATGGCAGTGACAGCGTGAGGAAGGTTGTCCTATCGCATCTGCATTTAGGGAAAGAGCTAGGTGAATGATAGTGCTTACCTTGCTCTGTCTTTTTATTCTGCTTTGGAATTAAGCAAATAAAACGATGCTATCCACAGAGGTTTGTTCTCCTCACCTCAGCCCAATATAGAAAATCCTTTATAGATATATATTCATTGACTTTTTTCTTAAGTATGCCTAGATCTCATAAAGTGAACAATTAATATGAACTGTGGTCCTTCAAGTTAGCTTAAAGTTTAACAAGTTACCTTAAGCTGGATACCTGACACTCTAGGTCATAAATCTGGACATGCATAACAGCAGTTCATCACCAGAGGAAACAGTAAATATGAAATTGAAGCCTTACAGGCACAGAATCACATGTATGTCATGAAATATGAGCCAGATTTTCATGGCTCCCACTCCTGTTAGAAATGTTTTGCCCCTACCACTCTGCACCTATTTTTACCTTTCTGAAAGAAGTGGTTTGAAAGAAAAATGCATTGTCTATTTGAAGACACATTCATTGTCACAACTAAGTAGCCGTCCAAACTAGAGCAGCATCATACAGGAAGGTGCCCCTGTTTTCAACCAGCATCTCTTAAGTGATTCCGTCTGTCTGTCTGTCTGTCCATCTGTCCATCTGTCTGTCCATCCGTCCCTATGCCTATCTATCTATCTATCTATCTATCTATCTATCTATCTATCTATCTATCTATCTCATAAAAAGGAGGCATAAATACAGGAATGATGTAAGAAATATTTTAGTATCACCTCTAGGGGCCCAAAATAAGGAATCCTTCCTTCCATTTTTCCTTCCTTTTTTCCTTTCTTTCTTTCCTTTCCTTCCCTTCCCTTTCCTTTTCTCTCCTCTTTCTTTCATTCTTCTTACTTTCTTCATTTCTTTTATTTGTTCCTTTTTCTTCCTTTCTTGCTTTCTCTCTTTTCATCCTATTCCCATGATTTAGTTCTTTAGTGACCCAAAGGTCTTAGTTTTTAAAAAAGGAATCCTTCTACCTAGAGATATAATGTTTTCACTCCAAACACTTTAGATATCCTCATGTTATCTTAAGTATCACAGATAATTTCAGTTACAGTGCTGGCTGAGGGACCGGTTCTGATTATACAGGAGAAATTGGATTTCTGAGTTAAAATGAAATATGTGTGAAATAGAGCATCTTTTATTATTCTCATGTCTTGTGTCTACAGTAAGTGACTACTACTCAGGACAGGCAGGACTAACAATAGCCTTGTTCCCTAAAGAGCTGTTTTTGGCCACTCTACCTACTGAAAGACCACAAAAGTCAAGAGGTTCACCAATAAATAGGAGAGGAATTTTTATAAATACAAGTGCCATCACATGACCAGGTCAGAATGAGAGATGGGATTGTAATGAGAATATATGTTTTCATTGATCCATTAGAGTATGTGCATTTATTTACTCATATTTATATGTGTGTGTGTGTGCATAGGTATAGCATGTATGGAAAATATCTCTGTTTCATTGCTGCTCATATGCCTTTGTATTGTAATAAAATATCCTGACTTTCTCTTGTAGAATTTAAGAACTGCTAACTTTAGAGTATAGAATTCTTGTTATCAAGAAGTATAATTCTCACTTGAAGGCTTTATGTTTTTCCCTTTCTAGGAATAAACATATGCCTTTGTGGTGTAATGTAGGACAGCTGATAGGAGTCATAGTAGGCAGTGCTCTGATGTGTATCATTTTAATTAGTACATTAATTGCTGTTTAAGAGGAAGGAGTAGGGTGAATATAGTCTTAAGAAGTGTATATGAATGCCAAACTGAAAATGTAGTAGATACCTGGTGGTAATTTTACATATTAATTTGGCTGGGCCACAGGTCACTGAGCTATTTGTTTAAATATTATAAGGATCATATCAATGAGATTGGCTTGATATCAGATAAATATTTAAATTGATTTGAATAAAGCATATTATTTTTCTTAGTGGGATTGGACCCACCCAACCCATTAGAAGCCTGAATAGAACCAGCGTGATATCTTCAGAATCCTTTCTTCTACCTTTGATCTAGGACAGGGTTCTTCTAGCTTTAGATACAGATCTTAACTACAACTTATACTCTCTGACATCCTGGCCCTTTGCTTTATGATTGAAGATGTTGGGCTATCTTAGCCTCAGAACTCTGTGAGCCTCTTTGAAGTAAGAATTTTGATAGAGATAATGGTTTTTCAAGAGAGGGAATAGTTAAAAGTTCCTTCCCTAGTGATAGTAACAGAATAGAAGCTTCTAGGGAAAACTAATCTCCCACTTTCTTCTTTAAAATCTTTGTGACATTATTTTTGTTTGTTTGTTTGTTTGTTTGGGAGGGATCATGAATATACCATGGCACATGTGTGGAAGTCAAGGAACTATTTGGGGGCATTGGCTCCTTCTTTTCTGTGGGTTACAAAACCATACCTCAAATCATCAGGGTTAGCCATTACCACCTTCAGGACCCTTGAACTCCCATTTTTATCAGTACAATTAACATGTATTATACCATCACATACACTAATCTCATAGTACTTTTACACTTTACCCTTAATGTTTGTACCATAATTATGGTCTGAGCATCTCAGTTTGTCAGCCACTCATCAACAAACAACAAACTCCTATGAATGTCTCCAATGCCATGGCCTAAGTCCCTGGATTTAAGAATCCTGCTGATTTAAAAATAGAGTAGCTGAGCACAGAAGTATATGAGATATGAGAAACTAAAAACAGGATTCTGTCACAGAGAAACACATGATACTGGTGATGACTTGTTTGCTTATGTTGGTTCACAGAACACCGGCCCAAATCTGATGGCCAGTTACTATACATTGTACTTGGTGACATTCACTGGAATAGGGGTAATCAGTATGCTCTATGATTACAGCCATGGGAGCTGTCTACGTCTCACCATATATGGGACTGGTAGAAAGTAATTTCAAGTATTTCATACTTGGATAACTCTGGAGTTCATGCTGATCAAGGTCCTAGGGGACTCTCAGCAGAGATGAATCCACAACAAAAATTCATACAACACACTTTCTTCACTTCCGTCAATTGTTTTCTCATCTACATTTCAGTTAGGAGTGTTTACTGTATCTCTAGAATCAACTCTTTATTCTACCAAGGGAAGCCATGAAAGCTGGGCACAGCCATAACACCCCTAAGCATAATTGCATTAGGCTGAAATTTGAGATCCAAAGCCAGGGGAAGGTTGAAGCCTTTAATCTGAATTATTGCTTTGCTTTAATACAGTAATATGCATGACAATAACAGTGGGACTATTATGAGCCTAGCACTTGTCAAGTCTTACTTAATCCCTTAATCTACTTGGCAGTATAACAAGGTAAGAATTTTTCCATGGTTTACATTTGAGAAAAAACACTCTTCAGAGGTGTTGGCTAAAGTTCTTAGCTAGCAATCTGTGCAGAAGGATTGACATTCAGATATAAATTACTTAAAGATTATTCAAATTTCCTGCTACATTCTTGAAATATGCTGTAACTTGTTTAGTTTGAGATCATTCAAGCTTTAATGTTAGACACACTAGGGAAAATGGAGAGCAAGAGAAGTCCTGTCACAGAATTGGACAAGATGATACAAACACATTTTTACATATGAATGCATCTGACACAATCATGAAACTATTATTGATTATGGGTATTATATGCAGAAAGCTTCTCTGGACATATAATAATTATGACATAATTTATAATGTAGAAAAACTGAAAACAATCCAAATGATATTTATTTTCGGGTGGATAAATGAACATTGCTAATGTTCAGCAGGAGAATAATAGTAAAAACTAAAATGATATCACAGGAATTATTTAGTAATAAAAGGGAAAAGCAACATATGCTGAGTAGAAAAAGGCAAGCCGCAAAGAACTATTAATTATGATATTATGAAGTATGGGATACTTTTAACAAGAACCAGTTTACACAATAGTATCAGGAATCCCTTGGGTTTTGATATTTTTGGCAACTTTTTATTTTCCTATTTGGCCTTCTGTAGATTTTCCACAGTGAACTCAAAAATACATATCTTTCAAAGTAATCTCTCTCCCCGACTGAAAATGCACATGCAATGTTAGAAGAATGATATGTTAAAAGAACAACTGTTGAAGGGTTAGGCCATGTGATATTACATCCTGAAAGGATAGATAGCATCTTTGTACACAGGGGATCTTTGCTTAAATATTAACTAGGAAATGGATTCTCTAAGCTATGCTTATGAATGTCTTGTGATGGTAAGCAGCTTGTTCCCTGTCAACTGTCCTTTTTCCAGTCACTCTGCTTACAACATATCAAATTGTGAGGGTTTTAGGATGTGGACAGGAACATGATATCAAACATGTACATACCATAAGATTATAATGAGGTCTTATATCATATTGATCATATATATTTCTCATTCTCTTGCCCCATCTAGCTTTATGATCACTATCCTTTTTATTTTATCTCTCATGTGAACTCAGAGTTCATAGATAGGACTGTTTAGCCAGCATGCTTGCTCTATATATCCCTTACCTATACTTTCTGGGTTCTGGTCTTAAAAATGGACTTCCATTCCTCACTGAAATCTAAGTGGATACTGCGGAACTAAATTCTGGTCCCCATGTTTGGACAGCAAGTGCTTTATCCACTGAGCTCTTCCACAACTTTTGATTTCATTTAGCTTCAACTGTGGAGATATGTGGTTGAACTTAATCTTTCAAAGATTCATAATTGGAGAGTCTCCATAAATGTTTCAAAGATACAAATAATAACACTTATACCTTAGATAGACATAGGGTTTATGGGATAGAGATTGCATGAAGAATTAGAACTTTCTGAGGACAGTGGGCCCAAGGATGGAATGAAAAAAAATCAATAGCAACCCCTCCTCTCCCAGATTATTGGGTTAATTATTGTTTTCCTGGACTGGTATGACACAGAAGCACAGTTTTAAATGATTCCTTGAAGCAACACAGGAAGCTAAGGAAGGTGAGTGGGGCCATGGTATAGGTTCACTGGGCCACAATCTTTCTTCACATACAAATCATGTCTCAAAAATTTCTTTCATTAGGTTTTGCACTGGCCACCAGCTGGTTAGCTCTTCTGGAGAAAGGTATTTCCAATTAGTCTGTTGAGGAGCTCTCTTTTCAGAAGGCTCATCTTGAGAGGCATCCTAACATATATGCTGTAAACCTTACAGCTCAGCCCTCTGTGGCTCTGAGCTTTGCACTCCTGCATTATAGAAAGCTTGTAGTATTATTATTTAACAAAATACATAAATTAAAATGATAGAAATCAGATGAGCAGACTTATTTCTATTGGCTACTTTGCTACAAATATCCTTTGTAAATAGAGCAATCCATTCATTTGATGGATGGTATATATAAACATGTCCCTTTGGGATCTATTGCTTCTTCCTAGTGCTCAGATAATAATGCTATACAGGACTTATTTTTTACTGAGCCTTCTAAAACTAGAAGGCTGGGCAAACAGTTTCACAGTCTCCCAGAACTGCAGAACATGGTGATGGAAAAGTTTAGCACACTTACTCTTATATTTAGATGACAAAGTAGGGTCTGGATGAAAGATGGGTGGTCTAACTTCATTTTTCTATTTGTCAAGAGAAATTCCACATCCAGGACTTTTAAGCCTCCCCCTCGAGTAGCATTCATTATTCATTGCTGGGCTTAATATTATATAATGGGGCATATGAGTGTCCTGGGCATGAGCAAGTGAGACATCTTCTCAGCATGGAGGACCAGTTCTTCTTTCAAATTTCGATTTCTCTGCTTCAAGTGTTTTTTTCTAGTGATATAGAACAGTACAATCTTTTGTCACCTATAGAAGAAATATTCTGTCATTGAATTAAGCAAACCTTCAAGAGAAAAGGTGATGCTTGAGCTGGTGAAACTCCAAGGCTTTGGGATAAAGGCTCAGTCCAACTTTCCTATCATTAACTACAATCATATGAGGTCAGTGCCTAGCACAGGTCTTTGTCTTTTCAAAAGAAATTGGTATAGGGAGAATCTGGATTTGGAGAAAGGATTAAGAGAGGTACAGCACAACTGATTAAAAGCAAATCTGGCAATTAGGAGGAAAGGTTAATGCAGTTGAGGCCACTTCTGCAGCACAAAATGTCTAGGAGGCAGATTAGTGACAGATTTTGAGTACATGAAGGGTTATGATGAGGACACTTGATGATGATTTCTTCCTCCCCGAGGCACTAACAGGGAGAAATGAACTAGCATTACTGCCACACAGCAAAACTGTTCAGTGAAAACAGCAAAGGCAGCTTAATCACTCAATGGACTCAAAGAAGAATCTCTCAGAACATGCAGAGAAAATGAAAATCTTAGGCCCTAAGACAGACAATGGTAATGTCCTTGGCTCCTGAAAGATTTTGATACAGTGTATGAAATACCAGATCTTTAACCACAATTAATAGCTGACATGCAGTCTTCTGATCAAATGTCAGAAACACTTTGTAGCCTCTTAGGACTAAAACACAGTCTGTTTGTACCGGAAAGAACCAGAAGTATCTGGAAATAACACACTTGGTTAGGTAGCACATGACTACAGAGCAGAGACTTAAGTTATGGTTTGGGCTGGTACACCTCTGGTGTCCAATAGGCACAGGCCCCAAATGTTTCCAGTAAAATCAAACATTCCATGAATATGAAACACACCTCATTTACAAGAGACTTCCTTCTCTTCATGGTACTCATTCCCACCCACTTCCTGCTTCTCTTGGTGGTGTCTTCTAATCATGCACTTTTATATTGATACTATTTCAGTATCCATTCCAGAAGAACCCATGCTAAAATGAAGAATTAGTAAAAACTTAAAATTTTTCTGGATACAAAATGATCCTCAAATACAGTGGTTCAAAACAAGTACTACCTATGAAGTTCATGACTTGGCAGCTCAATGACTTGTAAGTGGTCTTAGCAGGAAAATTCTTTGGATTTGGAAAGGTGACACAGCCTGCAAAGATATCCATCCATGGTAGTTCCTAGGTACCTATGTCTTTAACTCTTGAGTCTGTGTTGAATCTATAACCTGGATTGACAGAATGTGTCAAAACGTTGGATTAATTTGAAAGTACAGGTCTACCTAAGCAGTTTCAGCCATTCTGCCTCTCTGCTTAGATTTCCGTCATCTAGTTTGATTGTACCTCAACTAGCACACTAGATAATGAGAAGTGGGGCCTCTTATCCCTTCTATGCCAGCCCCAGTCATACTAAATCATTATTCCAGAGCACCCACAAGCTGAACACAGACTTAAGCAAGCCCACCAGAAATCAGCTGAGCTAAACACAGAACAAGAGAACTGCCCACTGCATGCTCCATACTTTCCCTGATAGAACAATGCATTAAATGAGTAATCACTGGTTTGAAGCATTCTACTTTGGACAGTTAGTGTGGAAAATACTGACAGTTACTTTCAGTTCTTAAGTCCTGGAGGCTTAAGTCCTGAATCATAGAATGGGAAACAGCATATCAACATTTCTGACCCAATATATCATACATTTTAATCTCTTCTCTGGCCTCAGGAACTTTCATACAGGTATCAGAAAAGGAAACTCTGTTCACTATGTAGAGCAGGCTCAGACTGCTCATTAACCCACAGGAGGAAGCTGGCTTAGAGCCAGGCACTGTGCTGTTGCTGGGAGTTCATTGCTAAAATTCCTCCCCTAAGGGAGATGGGAACAACATCTACTCTTCCCCTTAAGGTCCTAACAACAAACTAAGGCACAGTTCCATCACAGTTCACTCTTGGTAACCAATGAGTTTCCTGGGATTGCTTACTGAGCATGGATTATTGTAGCCTGTATGTAATAGCTTTTCCTACAAATCCTACTGTGTGAACTCCATTCACATAAAACTTTGTTTACTCTGTTGGGAGAAATGTCTGATTGCCCAAGGAATGCCTCTGGCAAGATGTCACCTCCTACCCACAGCATAGCAGTTTATTGCTGTACTCAATGGGTTTATGTAAACAGCCCCCATTTACCAGGAGACCTGTATCCTGAACTATGCATAGTTCTGTGAATCTCAATTCAACAACTGTCAGTGGCAAGTCACTTTAAGTGAAGCTTTACTGAAAGGAGGAAAGCAGTCGTACTGGAAAACCTTCTTCACCCATAATGGATTATAGATTACTCATAGGTACATTGATGCAGTCCCCTTCTCTTAGTCTTAGTCTCTTTCCAAACCCTGATGGCTAGGAGAACTGGCAGATCCTCCCCACTTCTAATACTCATTTCTCTCTCTCTCTCTCTTTTTAATGATTTCAGAGTGTTTATTAATTCCCCTAGACTTCCAGGCTATTTTATTAATTTCATATTTTTTATATTTTTATTTTCTATATTCTTTGTTTACATTCCAAATGATTTCCCCTTTCCCGGATCCCCCCCTCCCTATATGTCTCATAAAACTTCTCTCCATCCATTCTCCAATCACCTCCCTCCTTTTTTTTTCTCTGTCCTTATATTCCCCTCCAATGCTAGATCAATCCTTTCCAGGATCAGGACCTTCTCCATACTTCTTCATGGGAGTCATTTGTTATACGATTTGTGCCTTGGGTATTCAGGGCTTCTGGGCTAATTATCCACTTATCAGAGATCGCATTCCATGTGACTGGGTTACTTCACTTAGGATGATATTTTCCAGATCAAACCATTTGCCTAAAAATTTTGTGAATTCATTGTTTCTAATTGCTGAGTAGTATTCCATTGTGTAAATATACCACATTTTCTGTATCCATTCCTCCTTTGAGGGGCATCTGGATTCTTTCCAGCTTCTGGCTATTATAAATAAGGCTGCTATGAATATAATGGAGCATGTGTCTTTATTGCATGCTGGGGAATCCTTTGGGTATATGCCCAGGAGAGGTATAGCGGGGTCCTCCGGAAGTATCACGTCCAGTTTTCTGAGGTACCGCCAGACTGATTTCCAAACTGCTTGTACCATCTTACAGCCCCACCAGCAGTGGAGGAGTGTTCCTCTTTCTTCACATCCTCCCCAACACCTGCTGTCTCCTGAGTTTTTGACCTTAGCCATTCTGACTGGTGTAAGGTAAAATCTCAGGGTTGTTTTGATTTGCATTTCCCTAATGACTAATGATGTTGAGCACTTCTTAAGGTGCCTCTCAGCCATCTGAATTTCTTCAGGTGAAAATTCTTTGTTTAGATCTGTGCCCCATTTTTTAATAGGGTTATTTGGTTCCCTGGGGTCTAACTTCTTGAGTTCCTTGTATATATTGGATATCAGCCCTCTATCAGATGTAGGGTTGGTGAATATCCTTTCCCAATTTGATGGTTGCCGTTTTGTCCTTTTCACAGTGTCCTTTGCCTTACAGACACTTTGTAATTTTATGAGGTCCCATTTGTCAATTCTTGATCTTAGAGCATAAGCTATTGGTGATCTGTTCAGGAACTTTCCCCCCCCCCCCCCCCCCCCGTGCCCATGACCTCTAGGGTCTTCCCCAGTTTCTTTTCTATTAGTTTCAGTGTGTCTGGTTTTACATGGAGGTCCTTGATCCACTTGGAGTGAAGTTTAGTACATGGAGATAAGAATGGATCAATTCGTATTCTTCTGCATGCTGACCTCCAATTGAACCAGCACCATTTTTTGAAAAGGCTATCTTTTTTCCACTGCATGTTTTTGGCTCCTTTGTTGAAGATCAAGTGACCGTATGTGTGTGGCTTCATTTCTGGATCTTCAATTCTATTCCATTGGTCCACTTGTCTGTCACTGTGCCAATACCATGCAGTTTTTAATACTATTGCTCTGTAGTATTGCTTAAAGTCAGGGATACTGTTTCCCCCAGAATTTCTTTTGTTGTTGAGAGTAGTTTTAGCTATCCTGGGTTTTTTGTTATTCCAGATGAATTTGAGAATTGCTTATTCTAACTCTGTGAGGATTCTAACTGAGTTGGGATTTTGATGGGGATTGCATTGAATCTGTAGATTGCTTTTGGCAAGATGGCCATTTTAACTATATTAATCCTACCAATCCACGAGCATGGAAGATTTTTCCATTTTCTGAGGTCTTCTTCGATTTCCTTCTTCAGAGACCTGAAGTTCTTGTCATATAGATCTTTCACTTGTTTGGTTAGAGTCACACCAAGATACTTTATATTGTTTGTGGCTATTGTGAAGGGTGTCATTTCCCTAACTTCTTTCTCAGCCTGCTTATCCTTTGAGTATAGGAAGGCAACTGATTTGCTTGAGTTGATTTTATAACCAGCCACTTTGCTGAAGTTGTTTATCAGCTGTAGGAGTTCTCTGGTGGAGGTTTTCGGGTCACATTAAGTAGACTATCATGTCGTCTGCAAATAGTGAAAATTTGACTTCTTCCTTTCCAATTTGATCCCCTTGACCTCCTTATGTTGTCTAATTGCTCTAGCTAGAACTTCAAGTACTATATTGAAAAGATATGGAGAGAGAGGACAGCCTTGTCTAGTCCCTGATTTTAGTGGGATTGCTTCAAGTTTCTCTCCATTTAGTTTGATGTTGGCTACCAGTTTGCTGTATATTGCTTTAATGATGTTTAGGTATGGGCCTTGAATTCCTGTTTTTTCCAATACTTTTAGCATGAAAGGATGCTGGATTTTGTCAAATGCTTTTTCTGCATCTAATGAGATGATCATATGGTTTTTTTCTTTAAGTTTGTTTATGTAGTGGATAGCATTGATGGATTTCCTTATATTTAACCATCCCTGAATCCCTGGGATGAAGCCTACTTGATCACGGTGGATGATAGCTTTGATGTGTTCTTGGATTCGGTTGGCAAGAATTTTATTAAGTATGTTTTGCATCAATATTCATAAGAGAAATTGGCCTGAAGTTCCCTATCTTTGTTGGATCTTTGTGTGGTTTTGGTATCAGCACAATTGTGGCTTCATAGAACGAGTTGGGTAGAGTTCCTTCTGTTTCTATTTTGTGGAATAGTTTGAAGAGTATTGGTGTTAGGTCTTCTATGAAGGTCTGATAGAATTCTGCACTGAACCCATCTGGTCCCGTGCTTTTTTTGGTTGGGAGACTTTCTATGACCCTTTTTATTTCTTCTGGTGTTATGGGACTGTTTAGTTGATCTATTTGATCCTGATTTAGTTTTGGTGTCGGATATCTGTCTAGGAAACTGTCCATTCCCTCAAGATTCTCCAGTTGTGTTGAGTATAGGCTTTTGTAGTAGGATATAATAATTTTTTGAATTTCCTCAGTTTCTGTTGTTATATCTCCCTTTTCATTTCTAAGTTTGTTAATCTATATACTGTCTCTGTGCCCTTTGGTTAGTCTGGCTAAGGGTTTATCTATCTTGTTGATTTTCTCAAAGAACCAGCCCTTGGTTTTGTTGATTCTTTGTATGGTTCTCTTTGTTTCTACTTGATTGATTTCAGCCCTGAGTTTGATGATTTCCTGCCTTCTACTCCTCCTGGGTGAAATAGCTTCTTTTTGTTCCAGGGCTTTCAGGTGTGTCATTAAGCTGGTAATGTATGCTCTCTCCATTTTCTTTTTGGAGGCACTCAGGGCTATGAGTTTTCCTCTTAGCACTGCTTTCATTGTGTCCCATAGATTTGGGTATGTTGTGTCTTCATTTTCATTGTGTTCTAAAAAGTCTTTAATTTCTTCCTTTATTTCTTCCTTGACCAAGGTATCATTGAGTAGAATATTGTTCAGTTTCCACGTGTATGTGGGTTTTCTGTTGTTTTTGTTGCTATTGAAGACCACTTTTCCTCCATAGTGATTTGATAGGAGGCATGGGATTAGTTCGATCTTCTTATATTTGTTGAGGTCTGTCTTGTGACCAATTATATGGTCGATTTTGGAAAAGGTACCATGAGGTGCTGAGAAAAAGGTATATTCTTATGCTTTAGGATAGAATGTTCTATATATATCTGTTAAATCTAATTGGTCCAAAGCTTCAATTAGTTTCATTGTGTCCCTGTTCAGTTTCTGTTTTCCTGATCGGTCCATTGAGGAAAGTGCAGTGTTGAAGTCACCCATAATTGTTGTGTTAGGTGCAACGTGTGCTTTAAGCTTTAGTAAAGTTTCTTTTATGAATATGGGTGCCCTTGCATTTGGAGAATAGATGTTCAGGATTGAGAGTTCTTCTTGTTGCATTTTTCCTTTGACCAGCAAGAAGTGTCCCTCAGAGTCTCTTTTGATGACTTTGGGTTGAAAGTCAGTTTTATCTGATATTAGAATGGCTACTCCAGCTTGTTTCCTGAGACCATTTGCTTGTAAAATTGTCTTCCATCCTTTTACTCTAAGGTAGTGTTTGTCTGTGACCCTGAGGTGTGTTTCCTGTATGCAGTAAAATGTAGGGTCCTGTTTACGTATCCATTCAGTTAGTCTGTGTCTTTTTATTGGGGCATTGAGTCCTTTGATGTTAAGAGATATTAAGAAATAGTATTGTTACTTCCTGTCATTTTTGATTTTATTTTTTAAATTTGATTGGTTAACTTCTTTTGGGTTTGATGATAGAAGGTTACTATCTTGCTTTTTCCAAGGTGAAGTTTCCCTCCTATTATCCTTTGTAGGACTAGCTTTCATAGTCTCCGGTGAAAAGTCTGCTGTGATTCTGATAGGTCTTCCTTTATATGTTACTTGGCCTTTTCCTCTTACTGCCTTTAATATTCTTTCTTTGTTTAGTACATTTGATGTTTTGATTATTATGTGACGGGAGGTATTTCTGTTCTGCTCCAGTCTGTTTGGAGTTCTGTAGGCTTCTTGTATATTCATGGGTATCTCTCTCTTTAGGTTAGGGAAGTTTTCTTCCATAATTTTATTGAAGATATTTGCTGTCCCTTTAAGTTGTAAATCTTCACTCTCATCTATGCCTATAATCCTTAGGTTTGGTCTTCTCATTGTGTCCTGGATTTCCTGGATATTTTGGCTTACAAGCTTTTTGCATTTTGCATTTTCTTTGACTGTTGAGTCCATGATTTCTATGGTATCTTCAACATCTGAGATTCTTTCTTCTATCTCTTGTATTCTGTTGTTGATATTTGCATCTATGTCCCCTGATTTCTTCCCAAGGTTTTCTATCTCCAGAGTTGTCTCCCTTTGAGTTTTCTTAGTTGTTTCTACTTCTGATTTTAGATCATGGATGGTTTTGCTTAGCTCCTTCACTTGCTTGTATGTGCTTTCCTGTAATTCTTTAAGAGATTTTTTGTGTTTCCTCTTTCATGACATCAGCCTTTTGACCAAAGTTCTCCTGTATTTCTTTAAGTGATTTTTCCATTTCCTCCTTATTGGCTTTTGTATTCTCCTGGATTTCTTTCAATGATTTTTGTGTTTCCCTTGTAAGGGCTTCTAACTTTTGATCCATTTTCTCCTGAATTTCTTTAAGTATGTCCTTCATGTGTTCCTGTACCAGCAGCATGACCAGTGATTTTAAATCTAAATCTTGTTTTACTGGTGCGATGGGATATCCAGGACATGCTGATAAAGGAAAATTGGGTTCAGATGCTGCCATATTGCCTTGATTTCTGTTAGTGATGTTCTTGCATTTGCCTTTTGCCTTCTAGTTGTCACTGGTGTTAGTTGGTGTTGTCAATGCTGTACTCACCAGTGCAATCTGCCTCTTCCCAGGTGGCCTCTGGTGCACAGCTGACCTCCTGTACTGCCTGGAGACAGGGTTCTGTGGCCCAGGCTGTTCAGATCCTGAAGAAGACATCTGAAGGCTTCTGAAGGTGCTACAGAAAAAGCTAGATATAGAGAGTCAAACTTGCAAGAAGGGATAGGGTAAAGTGGCGATATGACAGCACTGGAGATATGGGTCCCTTGGGGTCACTCCATTCAGTTCATGCTAAGCAGAGTCAGCATGCCTGAGAGGATAAAGATGTCTGATGGCATTGACTAGGCAGTTGTACTTCCAGGAGAAGGGATTTCCCAGCAACATAAGACCACTTAGAGAGTGGTTCTAAATGTTAGCCTTCTAAGGTCTGCCCTACAGTTATCTGGCAATAGCCAGGTGGGCCTACCCACTATAAAAGGGGATGCTTGTCCCTTCTCTCCCTCTCTTGCTCTCTTTCTCCTCTCTTGCTCTTCCCTTCCTACTTCCTACTTCTCTTCTCATTACCTTCTCCCTTCTCTTTCCACATGCTCATGGCCAGTCTTTATTCCTCTTGCCTTCCTTCCCCTCCCCTCCCCTTCCCTCCCCTCCCCTCCCCTCCCCTCCCCTCCTCTCCTCTCCTCTCCTCTCCTCTCCTTTCCTCTTCCCTCCCTCTCTTTCTCTCTCTCTGTTTCTCTACCTCTACTACCCTCTCAACTCCCCTCCCCATGCCCTTAATAAACTCTATACTGTCATGTGGCTGGTCCCTCAGGGGGAAGGGATGCCTCAACATGGGCCCACTTAGACACCCCCTTCCCCCAAACCTCACCATACCTCCATAGAACATATCTCCCCAGTCTTTTTCTTATTATGAACACATCACCCCACATTCCTAATTCTGTGATCTTTTAACAAAGTTTCTTAAGTTGTGCTAACACCCAACCATGGTTAATTTTGTTGCTACTTCATAAGTGTAATTATGCTATGATTATAAATTGTAATGCAAATATTTGATATTTCAAGTGGTTTTAGGTCATCCCTGTTAAAGGGTTGTTTAATTCCCAAAGGGGTTGTGACCACAAGTTGAGAACCACTGCCTTAGAGGAAGTCTCCCACACCTAGAGTAGCACCTTTATTTTCTTTTCCCCCACCTAACTCTGATCCAAAAAGGAAGTGGAGGCAGGGAACAATTCAGGGGAGTAGGGAAGTAGGATTTGATCAAGATATGCTGTTGTGGTGATAGCAGAAAGGAATTGCAAGAGACAAATGTGGACTAGAGGCCAGGCCAGGACAAGAGGTCTTGCACCATGGTAAGGCCAGCTGCTAATGGAAAACAACTAGCATGCTAAGGTGATGCAGGCCTGGCCCCACCTCAGTGTGCACAAACTGGGATGTGTTTCACACATGTGTCCTATAGACACAAAAGAAGCACCTCAAGGTGTGTCAACGATACATCTTCTCCACAATCAGTATGGTTTTAAATTCTTTCCAGGTGACACTCATGAACCCCCTGAAGAAAAAGAGACATGCAAGGAGAGGACAGGGCAAATAGTTGTTTGGGTCAAATATTTACCCAGTGGCTGACACTTTGTCTTGCAGAGTATGTGCTGTCATTGCCATTGCTTTTCTAATCTAATAATAAGATTCTGTCCTAGGAGCTGACATTTGCCCAAACCCAGCAATTAGAAAACATCTTGTTGCATCCACTATGATTTATGGGGTGATGGCTTCACTCAGCCTTCATTTGTAATGCTATGGATGGCCCACATGGATAAACAAAGTCCTTGTAATTTCCATTTGCAGCTTGCCCAGAATTGCCAAGCTGATCTTTAGCCAAGGATTGGACTTTGGAATGTGAAATATGTACTCTTATCTCCTCTGAGGTATTTGCATTAATTCATTGGAGAGCCAAACTTCCCTGTTTATGAAAGCCTCTACACCTGACAAAGAGAACAGGTAAGAGAGATGGGTGGGATGGGTTGTAGTGCACACTTAAATGCACAACAATGCTAGCATGCCCTCTTGTAACCCAAGGTGAATACCAAATGGTACATTTTGGGTGACAGATTGAAAGTCAGCATCCACACCCTCAGACAATCATAGGAGTGAACAGTGGCTAGGTGTATCTTAAGGATATCTGCTTCAGAAACAGCCTGAGCTGAGGAAAGTATTGCTGTGTCATAGATGTGACCTGTTCAATCACACTGGACTTGCTGTACATGAGCAAAGCAAAGGAAGTATTTATTTCTCAGGGCTGGTTAGAGGCTAGGAGAGGACTATGCTTAGGTTCTTCTCAAAGGGAGCAAATACTATAATATGACTGTTCTTGGCATCTAGTATACAGCTTGGTGGTCATGGGTGTGCTAGTATGCGAGGGATAATTCTTGTACAAGATGTACTTATTCCACTTATCATTTACCTTTTATGCTGAAAAAAATATCCCATAAGTTCATCACTAATTTAATGTAGTGACTTGTGGCCAACATTTTTAAAGGGAGATAGAACAAAGTGGAAAATATCATAGTATACTGCATTTAATGAGGTGAAATATTTATAGCATGTTCCATTTTCAAAAATAGCCCAGTGCTCTTCTTATCCTGCCTGCTCTTTCAGAATGAGACTTCCTGCTCTACCAGGCAGAGGTAAGTTTTGATTCACATCCTTTAGAAAATGCAGTCTTAGGATTGCTCTGAGCAATAGAATATGCCAGAAGTCACTGTAGTTATAAAGTCAATGTAGGGTTCAATTTTCGAGCTAGCCACTCATGAATGTTCTTAGATACAGGGTGGCAAGGTAGACCACTCTGAAAGTTGCCATTCTGGAAGGAAGACTAATCCTAAATTGTCCTATGACCCTCTAAGCTAACCTTCCTAGCAGCTGATGTCCACTAGATGGTTTCATCTGTTTTCACCAGAAGCAGAAATAACTGCCTGAATATTCACCCATAGTCCACTGATGAAGCACAATATAGTGACTATTTTTTTTAGAGGATGATGTAATTTGAGACAGAGTAACATTCACTGTGTAGCCTTTTCTAGCCTGGAACTTACAGATCTTCGCCATCTTCTGTCTCATGAGTGATAATATAGCTGTCCACATTTTGGGGATATCATGTTACATAATAACAACCTATTTAGGACTATTTGTCAAAGTCTTATTTTGGTGTTATAAAGTAATACTCTTTAAAAATCATCTTGTACTTCTAAACAAAAGTGTAAGAATTTACTGGCATAGCTTAAAGTAAGGGCTTCAAAACATGTTAATACATGTTTAATATGTGTTAGCTATCCCTAGGTGCTAAAGAATTCAAAACATGCTAAATAGTCTTGTAATTGCATGATTCACCTTTCCTAGTGTCAATGTAAAATCACAATTCTTACCTCAAAGCAAATTAAAAAATTTATTCTGAAAATTAATATTAATAATCATAGCCTGGGAACACAGATTCAGGTCACCCCATTTAAATGTTCTAACATAGTAACACTTGATCAAGTTTTATGGTAACAGAATGAAAAAGTCATAAGTTAAGGTTCCGTGTTGGTTCGTTTTTTTGTCAATGTGACACATGTTTACAGAGAGTTGCAACTGAAGAATTACCTCTATCAAACTGGTCTGTAGGCTTGTCTGTGACAGATTTTCATAATTAATAAGTGGATCTACCCCACTGTGTGTTGTACCATTCTTTAGTCCTCAGCTATAAAATGAGGTTAGCTAAACATAGACAGGAAAAAAGCCAGGAGTAGCATTATTCGAGGTTCCTGCTTTGAGTTCCTTTCTTGTCTTCTTTCTTTTTTTTTTTTTTTTTGGATTTTTTTTTTATTCGATATAATTTATTTACATTTCAAATGATTTCCCCTTTTCTAGCCCCCCACTCCCCGAAAGTCCCGCAAACCCCCTTCTCTTCCCCTGTCCTCCCACCCACCCCTTCCCACTTCCCCTTCTGGTTTTGCTGAATACTGTTTCACTGAGTCTTTCCAGAACCAGGGGCCACTCCTCCTTTCTTCTTGTACCTCATTTGATGTGTGGATTATGTTTTGGGTATTCCAGTTTTCTAGGTTAATATCCACTTATTAGTGAGTGCATACCATGATTCACCTTTTGAGTCTGGGTTATCTCGCTTAGTATGATATTCTCTAGCTCCATCCATTTGCCTAAGAATTTCATAAATTCATTGTTTCTAATGGCTGAATAGTACTCCATTGTGTAGATATACCACATTTTTTGCATCCACTCTTCTGTTGAGGGATACCTGGGTTCTTTCCAGCATCTGGCAATTACAAATAGGGCTGCTATGAACATAGTAGAACATGTATCCTTATTACATGGTGGGGAGTCTTCTGGGTATATGCCCAGGAGTGGTATAGCAGGATCTTCTGGAAGTAAGGTACCCAGTTTTCGGAGGAACTGCCAGACTGATTTCCAGAGTGGTTGTACCAATTTGCAACCCCACCAGCAGTGGAGGAGTGTTCCTCTTTCTCCACACCCTCTCCAACACCTGCTGTCTCCTGAATTTTTAATCTTAGCCATTCTGACTGGTGTAAGATGAAATCTTAGGGTTGTTTTGATTTGCATTTCCCTAATGACTAATGAAGTTGAGCATTTTTTAAGATGTTTCTCCGCCATCCGAAGTTATTCAGGTGAGAATTCTTTGTTTAACTCTGTACCCCATTTTTTAATAGGGTTGTTTGGTTTTCTGGAGTCTAACTTCTTGAGTTCTTTATATATATTGGATATTAGCCCTCTATCTGATGTAGGATTGGTGAAGATCTTTTCCCAATTTGTTGGTTGCCGATCTGTCCTCTTGATGGTGTCCTTTGCCTTACAGAAACTTTGTAATTTTATGAGGTCCCATTTGTCAATTCTTGCTCTTAGAGCATACGCTATTGGTGTTCTGTTCAGAAACTTTCTCCCTGTACCAATGTCCTCAAGGGTCTTCCCCAATTTCTTTTTTATTAGCTTCAGAGTGTCTGGCTTTATGTGGAGGTCCTTGATCCATTTGGATTTGAGCTTAGTACAAGGAGACAAGGAAGGATCAATTCGCATTCTTCTGCATGCTGACCTCCAGTTGAACCAGCACCATTTGTTGAAAAGGCTATCTTTTTTCCATTGGATGTTTTCAGCCTCTTTGTCGAGGATCAAGTGGCCATAGGTGTGTGGGCTCATTTCTGGATCTTCAATCCTGTTCCATTGATCCTCCTGCCTGTCACTGTACCAATACCATGCAGTTTTTAACACTATTGCTCTGTAGTATTGCTTGAGGTCAGGGATACTGATTCCCCCAGATTTTCTTTTGTTGCTGAGAATAGTTTTAGCTATCCTGGGTTTTTTGTTGTTCCAGATGAATTTGATAATTGCTCTTTCTAACTCTGTGAAGAATTGAGTTGGGATTTTGATGGGTATTGCATTGAATCTGTATAGTGCTTTAGGCAAAATGGCCATTTTAACTATATTGATTCTACCGATCCAGGAGCATGGGAGGTTTTCCCATTTTTTGAGGTCTTCTTCCATTTCCTTCTTCAGAGTCTTGAAGTTCTTGTCATACAGATCTTTCACATGTTTGGTAAGAGTCACCCCAAGATACTTTATACTGTTTGTGGCTATTGTGAAGGGGGTCATTTCCCTAATTTCTTTCTCAGCCTGCTTATCCTTTGAGTATAGGAAGGCCACTGATTTGCTTGAGTTGATTTTATAACCTGCCACTTTGCTGAAGTTGTTTATCAGCTGTAGGAGCTCTCTAGTGGAGTTCTTTGGGTCACTTAGGTAGACGATCATGTCGTCTGCAAATAATGATAGTTTGACTTCTTCCTTTCCAATTTGTATCCCTTTGACCTCCTTATGTTGTCGAATTGCCCGAGCTAGTACCTCAAGTACAATATTGAAAAGATAAGGAGAAAGGGGGCAGCCTTGTCTGGTCCCTGATTTCAGTGGGATTGCTTCAAGTTTCTCTCCATTTAGTTTGATGCTGGCTACCGGTTTGCTGTATATTGCTTTTACTATGTTTAGGTATGGGCCTTGAATTCCTGTTCTCTCCAAGACTTTAAGCATGAAGGGATGCTGAATTTTGTCAAATGCTTTTTCAGCATCCAATGAAATGACCATGTGGTTTTGTTCTTTGAGTTTGTTTATGTAGTGGATTGTATTGATGGATTTCCGTATATTGAACCAACCCTGCATTCCCGGGATAAAGCCTACTTGATCATGGTGGATGATCGTTTTGATGTGTTCTTGGATTCGGTTGGCAAGAATTTTATTGAGTATTTTTGCATCGATGTTCATAAGGGAAATTGGTCTGAAGTTCTCTTTCTTTGTTGGATCTTTGTGTGGCTTTGGTATCAGCGTAATTGTGGCTTCGTAGAAGGAATTGGGTAGTGTTCCTTCTGTTTCTATTTTGTGGAATAGTTTGAAGAGTATTGGTGTTAACTCTTCTTTGAAGGTCTGGTAGAATTCTGCACTGAAGCCATCTGGTCCTGTGCTTTTTTTGGTTGGAAGACTTTCTATGACTCCTTCTATTTCTTTAGGCATTATGGGACTGTTTAGATGGTCTAGTTGGTCCTGATTTAATTTTGGTATTTGGTATCTGTCAAGGAAATTGTCCATTTCCTCCAGATTCTCCAGTTGTGTTGAGTATAGGCTCTTGTAGTAGGATCTGATGATTTTTTTGGATTTCCTCAGTTTCCGTTGTTATATCTCCCTTTTCATTTCTAAGTTTGTTAATTTGGATACTTTCTCTGTGCCCTTTGGTCATTCTGGCTAAGGGTTTATCTATCTTGTTGATTTTCTCAGAGAACCAGCTCCTGGTATTGTTGATTTTTTGTATGGTTCTCTTTGTTTCTACTTGATTGATTTCGGCCCTGAGTTTGATGATTTCCTGCCTTCTACTCCTCCTGGGCGAAATAGCTTCTTTTTGTTCTAAGGCTTTCAGGTGTGTCATTAAGCTGGTAATGTATGCTCTCTCCATTTTCTTTTTGGAGGCACTCAGGGCTATGAGTTTTCCTCTTAGCACTGCTTTCATTGTGTTCCATAGGTTTGGGTATGTTGTGTTTTCATTTTCATTGTGTTCTAAAAAGTCTTTAATTTCTTTCTTTATTTCTTCCTTGACCAAGGTATCATTGAGTAGAGTATTGTTCAGTTTCCACGTGTATGTGGGCTTTCTGTTGTTTCTGTTGCTATTGAAGACCACTTTTACTCCATAGTGATCAGATAGGAGGCATGGGATTAGTTCGATCTTCTTATATTTGTTGAGGTCTGTCTTGTGACCAATTATATGGTCGATTTTGGAGAAGGTACCATGAGGTGCTGAGAAAAAGGTATATTCTTTTGTTTTAGGATAGAATGTTCTATATATATCTGTTAAATCTAATTGGTCCAAAGCTTCAATTAGTTTCATTGTGTCCCTGTTTAGTTTCTGTTTTCCTGATCGGTCCATTGAGGAAAGTGCAGTGTTGAAGTCACCCACAATTATTGTGTTAGGTGCAATGTGTGCTTTTAGTTTTAATAAAGTTTCTTTTACGAAAGAGGGTGCCCTTGCATTTGGTGCATAGATGTTCAGGATTGACAGTTCTTCTTTTTGTATTTTTCCTTTGACCAGCAAGAAGTGTCCCTCAGGGTCTCTTTTGATGACTTTGGGTTGAAAGTCAATTTTATCTGATATTAAAATGGCTACTCCAGCTTGTTTCCTGAGACCATTTGCTTGTAAAATTGTCTTCCAGCCTTTTACTCTAAGGTAGTGTTTGTCTTTGACCCTGAGGTGTGTTTCCTGTAAGCAGCAAAATGTAGGGTCCTGTTTACGTATCCATTCAGTTAGTCTGTGTCTTTTTATTGGGGCATTAAGTCCATTGATGTTAAGAGATATTAAGGAATAGTGATTGTTACTTCCTATCATTTTTGACGTTATTTTTTAAATTTTAATGCTTAACTTCTTTTGGGTTTGATGAAAGGTTACTATCTTGCTTTTTCCAGGGTGAAGTTTCCCTCCTTGTATTGGTGTTGTCCTCCTATTATCCTTTTTAGGGCCGGGTTTGTGGATAGATATTGGGTAAACTTGGTTTTGTCATGAAATATCTTAGTTTCTCCATCTATGGTGATTGAGAGTTTTGCTGGATATAGTAGTTTTGGTTGGCATTTGTGTTCTCTTAGAGTCTGCATGAGATCTGCCCAGGACCTTCTAGCCTTCATAGTCTCAGGTGAAAAGTCTGCTGTGATTCTGATAGGTCTTCCTTTATATGTTACTTGGCCTTTTTCTCTTACTGCCTTTAGTATTCTTTCTTTGTTTAGAACATTTGGTGTTTTGATTATTATGTGACGGGAAGTATTTCTGCTCTGGTCCAGTCTGTTTGGAGTTCTGAAGGCTTCTTGTATATTCATGGGCATCTCTCTCTTTAGGTTAGGGAAGTTTTCTTCCATAATTTTATTGAAGATGTTTGCTGGTCCTTTAAGTTGTAAATCTTCACTCTCATCTATGCCTATAATCCTTAGGTTTGGTCTTCTCATTGTGTCCTGGATTTCCTGGATATTTTGGGTTACAAGCTTTTTGCATTTTGCATTTTCTTTAACTGTTGAGTCCATGGTTTCTATGGAATCTTCAGCATCTGAGATTCTTTCTTCTATCTCTTGTATTCTGTTGTTGATATTTGCATCTCTGTCCCCTGATTTCTTCCCAAGGCTTTCTATCTCCAAAGTTGTCTCCCTTTGAGTTTTCTTAGTTGTTTCTACTTCTGATTTTAGATCCTGGATGGTTTTGCTTAGCTCCTTCACTTGCATGTTTGTGTTTTCCTGTAATTCTTTAAGAGATTTTTGTGTTTCCTCTTTCATGAGCTCAGCCTGTTGACCAAAGTTCTCCTGTATTTCTTTAAGAGATTTTTGTGTTTCGTCTTTCATGACCTCAGCCTGTTGAGCAAAGTTCTCCTGTATTTCTTTAAGTGTTTTTTGCATTTCCTCCTTGTTGGCTTTTGTATTCTCCTGGATTTCTTTCAATGATTTTTGTGTTTCCCTTGCAAGGGCTTCTAACTTTTGATCCATTTTCTCCTGAATTTCTTTATGTATGACCTTCATGTGTTCCTGTACCAGCATCATGACCAGTGATTTTAAATCCAAATCTTGTTTTACTGGTGTGCTGGGGTATCCAGGACATGTTGGTAGAGGAGAATTGGGTTCAGATGTTGCCATATTGCCTTGATTTCTGTTAGTGACGTTCCTGCGTTTGCCTTTTGCCATCTAGTTCTCACTGGTGTTAGTTTATCTTCTCAGTGCTGGACTCACCAGTGCAAGCTGCCCCTTCCCATTTGGCCTCTGGTGCACAGCTTACCTCCTGCACTGCTTGTAGACAGTGTGCTGCTGCCCAGGCTGTTCCGATCCCAAAGCAGGCACCGGAAGGCTCCCGCTGTGGCCCGCTGGATTCACTGGAGCACACTGACTTCTCCCAGCTGGCCGCCCGGAAGCCCAGCTAGCCACTTGCAGGACTTGGAGATGTAATGCTGCCGCCCAGACTGATCTGGATCCGGAAGCGGAAGCGGAGAGAGTAGAGCTAAGGGCTTCTGCCTGAGGCCTTGCCCCAGATTGTGTCTGTGGAGCAGATGGAGCCCGTGTGCACTCCCAGGGAGTGCCGACTGTGTATGCTACTGTGACCTCCCCTGTGTTCCGCTCACTCCGCTGGGCAGCCGATCCGCCAACCGGGCTGTCGCACACAAGGTTAGCCTGGCCGCCCAGTCCCTGAGTCCAGGCAAAAGCCTGGGAGGCCAAGGTCCGAGCAAAGTTCCCCTAGGGCTATGACTGTTAATTGGGTCTGCCAGGTGACTAGGATTGCGGGGGTGCGTGCCCGCGCTCCCTGAAAGCGCCGGGAGAGTCTGCTTTGCTAACAATCACCTGGGCGGGTTGACTCACAGATGGCCCACCAAGCCGCCCAGTTCTTGGGGTCAGTCCTGTGCCTTTTGGGGCCTGGACCCCCGCTTTGTTAGCCTTAGACTATGCCTGTTACAGGTCTGCCTGCCTGAGCTCTCTGTCGTCCTGCAGGCAAAATGGCGGCGGCATGCTCGCAGGCCTGTGCAAAAAAAAACCCTCCTGCCTGGGTTGGCACCCCGATGGCCCCCCGACCCGCCCAGGGCCTGGGTGCAGGCCAACGCCCGTCGGGCTCAGACCACCGCGGTGTTGGCCTAGGATTATGTTTGTGTACCTCAGTCCGATCCGTGGAGTACGGAACCAAGATGGATGCGCCTCTCCTGACTGGTGGGAGGCCGAGATCTGAAGTGGCCTCCGTGCAGGAAAGGCACCGCACAACTGCAGCTGCTTGCTGCCCAGCTGGTCAGCGAAGGTCAGTGGTCGTGGGCGCAGGGCCTAACTGGTCCCTGTGATGCCTTGGTTCCACTGCTGATGGCCCTTCAGCTGGAGCAGCCACTGCTGCTGCTGCCGCTGCTGCCGCCGCCGCTCAAATCTCCCTTGTCTTCTTTCAATGATGGATAATGAACTCTAATCTGTAAGGCAAATAAATTCTATCTTCACAAGATGCTTTTGGTCATGGTGTTTATCAGAGGAACAGAAAGCATAATTAGGGCAGACAGTATAAAAATACACTAGTGGAAACATTACTGGTGAAGCAATCAAGGAAATGTTTGTTATGAGCTTCAGATGCTACCTGATGGCATTCTTAGCCTTTTGGATGGTAGTTGGGAACTTTGTGTCTGTATATTCTAAAGGATTTACAAAATGGTCACAAAGATGTGAGATCACATACAGAAAATAGCAATAAATGATTATTAAGAGGCCTAAAGAGAGCAGCAGCAGTAGCAGCTGGTCCAGAAGAAGGGCCATCAGCAGTGGAACCAAGGTAACAGGGTCCAGGCAGGCCTTGCGCCTGCTACCACTGACCTTCGCGGGCCAACCGGGCTACAAGCGATGGCAGATTTACAGCGCCTTTCTTCTTCTTCTTCTTTTTTTTTTTTTTAAATATTTTTATTTTCTATATTCTTTGTTTACATTCCAAATGATTTCCCCTTTCCCGGATCCCCCCTCCCCATATGTCCCATAAACCTTCTTCTCTCCATCCCTTCTCCAATCACCTCCCTCCTTTTTCCCTGTTTCACCCCACAGAAGCTACATCAGAACTCTGCCTCCCGCCAGTCAGTTACGAGAGTCTCTCCACCTTCTTGGATCTCCGGTGCCAGAGAAATCAGACAGACTGAGGTACACAAATATAACCCAAGGCCAACATCGCAGGGGTCTAAGCCCGACGAGCGTTGGCCTGCACCCAGGCCCTGGGCTGTTCGGGGGCCATTGGTGTGCAAACCCGGCCAGGAGGTTGTTTGCCTGGCTCAGCACATGCAACTCCATTTTGACTACCGGACACCAGAGAGTTCTAGCAGGCAAAGTCAGCTAAGAGTCATAGCCTGAGGTTAACAGAGCGGGGGATCTAAGATGGACAGGCCTTGGACTGACCCCAGGCTCTGGGCTGCTCAGTGGGCGGGCCATCTGTGTGTCAACCCAGCCAGGAGGTTGTTAGCCCAACAGACTCTCCCAGCACTTTCAGGGAGCGCATGCACACTCCACCATCCTGGCCACCTGACAGAACTAATTAACAGTCATAGCCCGAGGGGAACTGCCCTCAGACCTTAGCCTGCTCGGCTTTTGCCTAGACTCAGGGCCTCAGCAGCTAGGCTAGCCTTGTGTGTATCAACCCGGTTGGGAGATAGGCTGCCCAGCAGAGTGACCAGCACTCATAAAAGGTCCCGCAGCATAGACCATCAGCACTCACTGAAGGAGTAAATGGGCACAGCCTGGTTCACACAGACAACCTGGGGCAAGGCACACTAGGGCTGCAAGGGCACCCAAGAGGAGGACAGCACATGAGCAATCTGTAACAGGGGAAACCCAGCCATCCAGTGTTGCAGAAATAGCCCTATAGCCTCACAGGAGGCACAAATACCAGCCAGAGACAAGACAACTAACGCCAGAAATAACAAATGGCAAAGGGCAAACACAGGAACATTACTAACAGAAATATAAGCAATATGGCAGCGTCTGAACCAAACGCTCCAACATCAGCAAGTCCTAGTTACACAAACACACCAGAAAAACAAGATTTGTATTTAAAATCACTGATCATGATGCTGCTAGAAGAACACAAAAAGGACATAAATGAATCTCTTAAAGAAATACAGTGGAACATGAATAAGCTGGAAACCCATATAATGGAAACACAAAAATCACTTAAAGAAATTCAGGAGAATAAGGCTCAAGAGATAGAAGCCAATAAAGAAGAAACACACACACACACACACACACACACAAAACTTAAATAAATTCAGGAGAAAGTGAGTCAAACAGCAGAAGTCATGAAAGAGGAAACACAAAAATCTCTTAAAGAATTATAGGAAAACACAAACAAGCAAGTGAAGGAGCTAAACAAAACCATCCGGGATCTAAAATCAGAAGTAGAAACAACTAAGAAATCACAAAGGGAGACAACTTTGGAGATAGAAAACCTTGAGAAGACATCAGGGGCCATAAATGCAAATATCAACAACAGAATACAAGAGATGGAAGAAAGAATCTCAGATGCTGAAGATACCATAGAAACCATTGACTCAACAGTTAAAGAAAATACAAAACGCAAAAAAGTTTGTGTCCTAGAACATCCAGGAAATCCAGGACACAATGAGAAGACCAAAGCTAAGGATTATAGGTATAGATGAGAGTGAAGATTTACAGCTGAAAGGGCCAGCAAATATCTTCAACAAAATTATGGAAGAAAACTTTTCCAACTTAAAGAGAGAGATGCCCATGAATATACAAGAAGCCTACAGAACTCCATACAGACTGGACCTGAGCAGAAATACCTCTTGTCACATAATAATCAAAAACCCAAATGTACTAAATAAAGAAAGAATATTAAAGGCAGCAAGAGAAAAAGGCCAAGTAACATATAAAGGAAGACCTATCAGAATCACACCAGACTTCTCACCAGAGACCACGAAAGCAAGAAGATCCTGGGCAGATCTCATGCAGATTCTAAGAAAAGACTAATATCAGCCAAGACTACTATACCCAGAAAACCTCTTCAATCACAATAGAAGGAGAAACAAAGATATTTCATGACAAAACCAAATTTACATAATATCTACTACAAACCCAGCTCTAAAAGAATAATAGGAGGAAAACTCCAATACAAGGAGGGAAATGACACCCTGGAGAAAGCATGATAGTTACCTTCTTTCATCAAACCCAAAAGGAGATAACCACTCAAATATAAAAATAACATCGAAAATGACAGGAAGTAATAATCACTATTACTTAATATCTCTTAACATCAATGGACTCAACTCCCCAATAAAAAGACATAGACTAACAGACTGGATAAGGAAACAGGACCCTACATTTTGCTGCATACAGGAAACACACCTCAATGTCAAAGACAAAAACTACCTTAGAGTAAAAGGCTGGAAGACAATTTTACAAGATAATAATCTCAGGAAACGAGCCTGAGTAGCCACTCTAACATCAGATAAAATTGACTTTCAACCTAAAGTCATCAAAAGAGATACAGAAGGACATTTCTTGCTGGTCAAAGGAAAAATCCACCAAGAAGAACTTTCAATTCTGAACATCTATGCACCAAATGCAAGGCCACCCTCATTCATAAAAGAAACTTTACTAAAGCTCAAAGCACACATGGCACCTAACACAATAATTGTGGGTGACTTCAACACTTCACTCTCTTCAATGAATCAGGAAAACAGAAACTAAACAGACACAATAAAACTAATTGAAACTTTGGATGAATTGGACTTGACTGATATTTATAGAATATTTCACCCTAAAACAAAAGAATATACCATTTTCTCAGCACCTCATGGTACCTTCTCCAAAATCGACCATATAATTGGTCACAAGACAGACCTCAACAAATATAAAAAGATCAAACTAATCCCATGCCTCCTATCAAATCACTATGGAGTAAGAGTGGTCTTCAATGGCAACAAAAACAACAGAAAGCCACATATACATGGAGGCTGAACAATAATCTACTCTATTACACCATGGCCAAAGAAGAAATAAAGAAAGAAATCAGAGACTTTTTAGAATTTAATGAAAATGAAGGTACAGCATACCCAAATCTTTGGGACACAATGAAAGCAGTGCTAAGAGGAAAACTCATAGCCCTGACTGCCTCCAAAAGGAAAATGGAGAGTGCATACACTAGCAGCTTAAGGACACACCTGAAAGCCCTGCAACAAAAAGAAGGCAATTCACCCAGGAGGAGTAGAAGACAGGAAATCATCAAACTCAGGGCTGAAATCAGTCAAGTGGAAACAAAGAGAATCATACAAAGAACCAACAAATCCAGAAGCTGTTTTTTTTTTTTTTGAGAAAATCAACAAGATAGATAGACCCTTAGCCAGACTGACCAAAGGGCAGAGAGAAAGTATCCAAATTAGCAAAATTAGAAATGAAAAGGGGGATATAACAACAGAAACTGAGGAAATTCAAAAAATCATCAGATCCTACTACAAAAGCCTATACTCAAAACAACTGGAGCATCTGGAGAAAATAGACAATTTCCTAGACAGTTACCAAATACCAAAATTAAGTCAGGACCAAATAGATCATCTAAACAGTCCCATAACCCCTAAAGAAATAAAAGGGGTCATATAAAGCCTTCCAACCAAAAAAAGCACAGGACCAGATGGCTTCAGTGCAGAATTCTACCAGACCTTCAAAGAAGACCTAACACCAATACTCTTCAAACTATTCCACAAAATAGAAACAGAAGGAACACTACCCGATTCCTTCTATGAAGCCACAATTATGCTGATACCAAAACCACACAAAGATCTAACAAAGAGAACTTCAGACCAATTTCCCTTATGAACATCGAAGCAAAAATACTTAATAAAATTCTTGCCAACCGAATCCAAGAACACATTAAAAAACGATCATCCACCATGATCAAGTAGGCTTTATTCCAGGGATGCAGGGTTGGTTCAATATATGGAAATCCATCAATGCAATCCACTACATAAACAAACTCAAAGAAAAAAAACACATGGTTATTTCATTGAATGCTGAAAAAGCATTTGACAAAATTCAGCATCCTTTCATGCTTAAAGTCTTGGAAAGAACAGGAATTCAAGGCCCAAACCTAAACATTGTAAAAGCAATATACAGCAAACCAGTAGCCAGCATCAAACTAAATGGACAGAAACTTGAAGCAATCCCACTAAAATCAGGTACTAGACAGGGCTGCCCCCTTTCTCCTTATCTTTTCAATATTGTACTTGAGGTACTAGCTTGGGCAACTAGACAACATAAGGATGTCAAAGGGATACGAATTGGAAAGGAAGAACTCAAACTATCATTATTTGCAGATGATATGATAGTCTACCTAAGTGACCCAAAAAACTCCACTAGAGAACTCCTACAGCTGATAAACAACTTCAGCAAGTGGCTGGTTATAAAATCAACTCAAGCAAATCAGTAGCCTTCCTACACTCAAAGGATAAGTAGCTGAGAAAGAAATTAGAAAACTGACACCCTTCACAATAGCCACAAACAGTATAAAGTACCTTGGGGTGACTCTTAACAAACATGTGAAAGATCTGCATGACAAGAACGTCAAGACTCTGAAGAAGAAATGGGAGAAGACCTCAAAAAATGGAAAAAACTCCCATGCTCATAGATTGGCAAGATTAATATAGTTAAAATGGCCATTTTGCCAAAAGCAATATACAAATTCAGCACAATACCCATCAAAATCCCAACTCAATTCTTCATAGAGTTAGAAAGAGCAATTATCAAATTCATGTGGAATAACAAAAAACCCAGGATAACTAAAACTATTCTCAACAACAAAAGAAATTCTGGGGGAATCAGTATCCCTGACCTCAAGCAATACTACAGAGCAATAGTGTTAAATACTGCATTGTATTGGTACAGTGACAGGCAGGCTGATCAATGGAACAGGATTGAAGATCCAGAAATGAACCCACACACCTCTGGCCACTTGATCCTCCACAAAGGGGCTGAAAACATCCAATGGAAAAAAGGTAGCCTTTTCAACAAATGGTGCTGGTTCAACTGGAGGTCAGCATGCAGAACAATGCAAACTGATCCATTCTTTTCTCCTTGTACTAAGCTCAACTCCAAATGGATCAAGGACCTCCACATAAAGCCAGACACTCTGAAGCTAATAGAAAAGAAACTGGGGAAGACCCTTGAGGGCATCAGTACAGCGGGAAAGTTCCTGAACAGATCACCAATAGCGTATGCTTTAAGATCAAGAATTGACAAATGGGACCTCATAAAATTACAACGTTTCTGTAAAGCAAAGGAAACCATCAAAGGGACAAATCGGCAACCAACAAATTGGGAAAAGATCTTCACCAACCCTGCATCAGATAGAGGGCTAATATGTACTATATACAAAGAACTCAAAAAGTTAGACCCCAGAAAACCAAATAACCCTATTAAAAATGGGGAACAGAGTTAAACCAAGAATTCTCACCTGAAGAACTTTGGATGGAGGAGAAACATCTTAAAAAATGCTCAACTTCATTAGTCGTCAGGGAAATGCAAATCAAAACAACCCTGAGATTTCACCTTACACCAGTCAGAATGGCTGAGATTAAAAGTTCAGGAGACAGCAAGTATTGGAGAGGGTGTGGAGAAAGAGGAACACTCCTCCACTGCTGGTGGGGTTGCAAATTGGTACAACCACTCTGGAAATCAGTCTGGTGGTTCCTACGAAAACTGGACACCTCACTTCTGAAAGATCCTGCTATACCACTCCTGGGCATATACCCAGAGGATTCCCCAGCATGTAATAAGGATATGTGCTCCACTATGTTCATAGCAGCCATATTTATAATAGCCAGAAGCTGGAAAGAACCCAGGTATCCCTCAACAGAAGAATGGATGCAAAAATATGTGGTATATGTACACAATGGAGTACTATTCAGCCATTAGAAACAATGAATTCATGAAATTCTTAGGCAAATGGATGGAGCTTGAGAACATCATACTAAGTGTGGTAACCCAGTCTCAAAAAATCAATCATGGTATGCACTCACTAATAAGTGGATATTAGCCTGGAAACTGGAATACACAAAATATAATCCACACATCAAATGATATACAAGAAGAATGGAGGAGTGGCCTCTGGTTCTGGAAAGACTCAGTGTAGCAGTATAAGGCAAAGCCAGAACAGGGAAGTGGGAAGGGGTGGGTGGGAGAACTGGGAGAGGGAATGGGGCTTATGTGACTTTCGGGGAGTGGGGGAACAGAAAAGGGGAAATTATTTGAAATGTAAATAAAAAATATATCGAATAAAATAAAAAAAAGAGCCTTAAAGATAGCACAAAATAATTGGCACTGGTCTTACAACATTCAAGTTCTCTATAATCATTGAAGTTGTCATCAATTGATCAGCCTTGAAGAAAAGTCAGTGCAAAGTACTATTCTTTCTAGGAACTTTCATTCATGCTAGTTATATGCACAATTTTGATCATGCTGTATAACTTCTTTGTAGCATTCTCCCTTGCCTGTACCAGTAGTACCAATACCACTTTATGGGGCATAGTGTGCCAGGCACAGGGTAATCACTACTTAAGTGCGATTGAAATAGTTGTATGAGTCACATGGTGAAAATTCTGTTCCTTATGTAGCTAAAGAAGCAAGGTGAGGAAAAAAATTAGAGATTTGCCAAACAAGGCTAGTAGTAGAGTAGTAGAAGAACTGGACTAGAGGACAGTCTTCTGGTTGGCAATACTTGTTCTGTGTAGTACTTGGATTATGATGTCAGGACCATTGCATAGTACTGTAGCTTGCTTAGTATAAAGATTCTTGGCCAGAAGAGATGTGCCAAGTAATTTATATCTCTGGATATCAAGAGATGGCTTCTCCTACCTGGAAATTGAAATCTTAAGCACTAATGTTATTAAACTGGGTAGTTCCTGCCTATGACCTCTACTGTATCTTAATAACATGATGGATGTCACAAATATAGAATGACTTGTGTTTGGATGGGGGGACCTTTTTAGATCATGGTGTACTGCCTGATAGAGCATGTCAGTGGCTCTATGAAATGAGAAGATACTTGTTTCCTATATTTATGCCAAAATGTGCCAGGTTTCTAGGAAACAGAATACATGAATGATGTGAAGTTTCTGTACAACTTCTCAAGTCTACTGAATTGATTTAATACTATCAATTTCACACTCTACAAACAGCATTCACTTTCAGCCTGAGTGCCTAATTGTCAGATAAAAAACTAAAAAGCCTAAGACTAGAACACTTTATGAGATATTTCATATGCTTACCAGAAATGTCTTATCTTTGTCTCTGACCTGCTCTGTAGAATAGTTCAAATATACATTTAGTCTACTCACTGAGATTTTTGCTTTGAGTTCATTTGCCATTTGTTTTTTGATACACATAAGTGAGTTTGTGTCAATTAAAATATCTGAGGAGCAAAAACAAAATATCCCTTCTGCAGGGACACAACAAAACTCTAAAAAGAGGATGAAGAGATGGATTTATACAGAGAATGCATAAATATATGTACTAAGGCCTTCTGAGCATCATCTTCCCTTGCTTTCTGGAAAATGCATACAGTGCAAGTTTGGCACAATGGCATTTGTAGGGAGAGCTTTTGGAAGTTAACTACCTGTTGGGTTCTATCATCATGGCCAAGCAGGCTGTTTTATACACAGATTTCTTGGTCTCTGTTTTCTTTCCTAGAGGTGCCCATGCTGCATTGAGATAAAATTTAATAATATGTGGACCTCATACATCTGCCTCAGATTACCCTGGAGAATGTTCTGAAATGTAATATCTCAAATCAACTAACATGGCCCTATACACATACTTTGTGTAAAGACATTGAGGTATCCCTTCTCATCTTGAAGAACTACAGGTTTGTTGTGACAAGCCAGGAATCAATAATGCAAAAGGTGAGCTGAATACTTAGGAAATATATAATAAAGATACAGCTTGAGTAAGACTTTGTCATTTTCAATTGATCAAAATGCAAAGTTGGGATTCTCAAGAGCAGCCACCTGAAACCTCTTGTTCCAGACTAGAAATCTTCTGTGCTTATCTCGAAGCCTTGGGCTCATCTTGCTTTTCACTTCATCAGGGACTTAGTATCTTTGCTTAAGAGTTCACATTGCTGGATCTTGGTAGGTTTAAATCAAGACTGTTGAGAAACCCAACAAAGCACAGGAAAAGGCTTGCTAAGCCAATCTGCAAAGGAGAGAACCAGATAAGCAAAAGGAAGAACTGTTTTCTAGAGTGACAACCCTTTCAGCGCTCTAGTGGGAACATGTATTGTGCTCTTCTTCAGCCAGGCTGAGAGCATTAGTACCATGAGCCCTCCTGCAGGAATCGGTGTGCCTGGAACTCTCTGTTATATTGGAACCATAGAGAGGCATCAATTACCAAGGCCAGTTATTAGTATGCATCACAGTGATTCTCAGCCTTGCAATCACTGTAATTAATTGCACACACTGGATTGCTGCTGATTAAGTGGCTTCAATTTTGTGGCTATGACTCCTAATGATTGTTCTTTGTACAAATCCAAATGCCTTGAGCTTCAGTGGGAATCCCACTCAGCTGTAACTGTCCTGAAGCTACAGATTTGATGGAGGAAATCCCTCCTTTATGCATCCTAGGAGAGGCATGGAATATTTCCTAAAATGTGTTTTATCCCATTGATCCTAAGCAACAAGCAAGAGGTGACTACAAACAAGTTCTACCTGCTTTCTGGAATCTGATCTTTGGATGTGGCATTATAACTTGTTTGGGTTTTGTTTTCTTATAAAACCATCAAAGGAGGGCCTTCAAGTTTTAATGAATTCTCACAGCTCCTGAGGAGGCAAAAGAGAAACAAATGTATAGTGTTTGATTAGAAGCAAAAAACACTCCCCTAGTCCTAGCCTCTGCTTATTTTCTTTTTAGATCTACAGAAGGAAGTGAAAATCCTGTTATCAGAGCATGTGTCAGGGTGACCTATGAGGCAATGTGCAGGATTATTGTGGAGTATTAGCAATGATAGTATAGATTTATTAAAACTAAGAGTAAAGGCATAGTATATCCTCTATAGAAACAAGAACAAGACTCAGGTGGTACTGTTTTAAGGTCCTTTAAATGATTTTAGGTGGAGGGAGAAGAGAATTTCTAGGAGTAGGAAAGTGGCAGATCCTTATCCTGATAGACAGATAGACTGTTCTTTAAGCGTGGATGGTTTCTGTGTGTGTGAGACATAGATTCCATAATTTTAGGTATGCATACCCCACACAATGCAAAGGCATGAGATGGTAAATAGAAGGTTTCCCAGACAGAAAAGCTTAAGGAAAGTTTCATTACGTTTGGGCCTGATACTGATTTAAGTTGGTTTCATACAGCCCGTCTTTGTCCAGGAAGTGCCTTACTCCAACTTACCCATAGGAGTACAAATATTGGGTGTTATATTACTGGGGAGAAGCAGACACATTTTCTAAGGGGAGTTGCTCCTCGTTGCTGAACTGTCCCTACACTCACTTGCCTAATGGAGTTATGTCCATTTATTTAGTGGATGGGCTGATGAGAAAAAAGGAGAAGTCCTTGCATAGCAAGAGACCTTTGGCAGGCTATCTATAGCTATAGCTCCTGGGGACATTTGTGCAAGTCTGAAAATTGTCACAGTTGCTCATGGTTTTGCACAAAGGGTTTTAGATCTTATTTGTGTTGCATCTTGAAGGTATTATAGAACTGAATAATGTATGTTCTTTCTCCCTATAGTTTAATGTGTCATCAATCCTTCCTTGTCTGACTCATCACACCAGTTAACTTCATATTATCTGGTTACCATGGATTCACCACCTGCTCCTTTTTCTCTTAACTCTTCTTACCATCATTTTTCCTGCAGCTTGTGTCTTGACATCTGTCTAACCCATGCTAGAAGCTTCAGTCTTGATATTTGTTTCATTCCACATCCTGTCATTCACTCGGATCCCAGTCACTCCTGGGCCATGTTCCTTTTCTTACACCCTTCACTAGATCCTGATAAACATTCACTCCTAGCTAGCAAGAGATTCTAGTCTGAATTGTTTTCTGCAAGTTAGGAACACTATTTACTATGATGCATTACTGATTTTCCACCTTTCTTTGTACAGACTAACTACTCAATGTATATACTCCTTCATTTTTCTCCTTCCTTCCTTCCTTCCTTCCTTCCTTCCTTCCTTCCTTCCTTCCTTCCTTCCTTCCTTCCTTCCTTCCTTCCTTCCTCCCTTCCTCTTCCTTCCTCCCTTCCTCCCTTCCTCCCTCTCTCTTTCTCCCTTTCTCTCTCTCTCTCTCTCTCTCTCTCTCTCTCTCTCTCTCTCTCTCTCTCTCTCTCTCTCTTCTTCCTACCTATGTATTTGAGGCAGGGTATCATTATGACACCCAAATTAGTCTTGAAATCCTGGGCTCAAGAGATGGCTCTGTCTCTTTCTCTCCAGAATTGTAACTAAAAGTGTGTGGCACTGTGCACTGCTTTAATGTGTCTTACTTGCTGATTGAAATGTCCTCTATTTTACTGGGATCTATGCCTCCAGCCCAACCCTCTACTTGCCTGTTTTACATTTTAAAATAACTTATCACCTTCAGTGTAAAACTCACTTCCTTAATATGGATATACAAAATTTCAATCAGTTGACCCTGGGTTAATTATACACTGCCATCTTCTCCCACTTTTTCACATGAATTCTATACTGAGGACACTGAAAATGGGCACAGAACACAATATACTATTTTCTCTTATCCTGGCAGATGCTATCTGCATGGCCTCATTTCTACTTGCAAGTCCCACACTTCTTCCTCTGTTAAAACTGCTCATTTTGGAAGATATAGTTTATGTGTCTTTTCTTTGAGCATAGTTTCTATCACTTTCTCACAGGCCCTCCTCAAGGGTGTTTTTGTTTCTGCTGGAATGAACAATTCTATATCCATTATCCTCTTACACAACACCATGCTGCGTTCTTAGTTCATTAATACTCTGAATCTCTTTGAAAAAGACTGTGGTGAATGAGGTATTTTTCCTAGTTCGCTTCCCCAATTATTCATGTTCACTTACTTTATCTCTGGCAATTATTATGACCATATTTTACAGGCCCTAATTTTTCTGTTCCAGGCACCCATTCTTTAGTGGCATAGTATTCATTATTTAGTGATAAACTCTAAACAAAAATAATAGGATAGTGAGTAAGTTAGAGGTATGCTTTAGCTTCATGGAAGTCCTCTACATTTTAGCTTATTACTAGAGAAAGTCTAAGGACCCTACATTCTGATATGTTGTGTGCTTTGGATGTCTGAAGAGATTATCAAGATGATTTGTTGGATTAAGTGAGCATTGAATGCCACCCATGAAGACTCATGACTGTTCTGGAGTCAACTGAATGATACCTGTCAGTCTCTACACTGAGAAGGAGAGGAGCAGGCGACATTACTATTTTCATTATCAACAGGATCACCCAGAGGCTCTCACAGGGGTCCTCTAGGGACATAAACTGGAACTTAACTCCTAGAAGGGGTAACAGAAATGATAGCGCTGTAGGAAAAATCTGGAAACCCACCATGGTGAGGGAAGGAAACCCTTTTTTTCACTGAATTTTACTCAAGGAGAATGCAGCAATAGATGAAGGGATAGAGGAAAAATTATCTGTAAATGCCAGAAGAAAAGGGAGTCTTTGAAGGGGATCCAGGTACACAACCTATATGTGAAAAAAACACAAATTTCCAACAGAAGTTAAAGACCCAAACATGTGGAAATATTGAATATTAGTAAATTAGAAGTCTGTAAACTGTAAAGGTGTTCAGTTCTTTCATACTTGGTCTATAGAGTCAATATAATCCCATTCAAAGCCCCAATAGAATATAATATAGACACTTGCAAAGTAATTTTTGCGTTTATGTAGGAAATCAAAAGGCTCAGAAAAGCCATACTGAATAGAAGTAACAGAGCCCTAGCAGTCACATAATCTTACTTCAGGAAACATCAGGGAACTACACCATATGATTTGTGGAAATACAGACACAGGAAGCTAGGGATATGACTTAATTAGCAAAGAGTATACTGTGTATACATGAGGACCTAACTCTGAATCCCTAGCAGTCAGGCAAAATCTGGGTATGGTAGTGTGTCTGTGTATTAACACAGGAGGGGACAAAATAGGCTAGAACTCAATGGCCAGTCCAGCTCAGCTGAATTAATAAGCTCTAGGTTGAATGAGAGACATGGTCTTAAAAATAAGGTGGTGAGCAATAGATAAAACATTTAAAGTCAGCCTTTTGTCTCGTTACTGAATACACATGTGCTTATGGTCTCTCTCTCTCTCTCTCTCTCTCTCTCACACACACACACACACACACACACACACCTGTGTTTCTCTGTCTCTGTCTGTCTCTCACATACACAGAAAGCACATGTTAATGAAACATTTGCTAGTCATAGGCCCACACAGTATTTTCAGCTGATGATTATTTAGTAAAGAACAAAGAAAAATTCAACAAAGAGAGTAACAATGGCTTTTAGGAATTTAAAAGTGCATTAAAAAAGAAAAACAGAAAATATACCCAGGCCTTATAGCATACACAAATACTTACTGAGGATTAAAAATGCAAAATGCAAAGGTATAATACTTCCAGGAGAAATTACAGCAGAAAATCTCTTCAGTGTGTTGGATGATGAATCTTCAAATACAACGCCCAAACTATAATGTGTGAAAGAAAAGTTGATATATTGACTTTATTAAAGCGATTGCCTCTGTTCTGTGAAAGATACCATTAAGAGACCAGAAAGACAAATCACAAACCAGGAGAAAATATGTACAAGGCATGACTTTCATAATGTGTATTCAGATACAAAAAGAACTTGTAAGTTTATCAGTGAATAACAAAATTCCAATTGAAAAATGTGGATAAGTTGGCTGGAGAGATGGTTCAGTGGTTAGCAGCACTCTCAAAAGACCTGAGCTCAGCTACCCAAACCCATATATTCGATGGCATATAGTCACATATAACTCTAGCTCCAAAGGATTGCCTCTTCAGTACTCTGCAAGCATCCACACACATGTGTACATTCTCTGTCTCTGTCTCTGACTCTCTGTCTCTATTTGTCTGTCTGCCTCTCTTATACACACACACAAAATGTCTTTTATCAAAAAAATTGATCTGAATAGCTATTTCACCTGTATGATATATGGATTGCAAATAAGCCCAGTAAAAGCACACATCATTGTCATTGGGTAACTGCAAATTAAATTCACAAAAAAATACTACAACCTATGAGAATATTGAAACCCCCAAATTAATGACTCCAATTTGGATTGGGACTTAACAGAATTTCAATTCATATTTGTACATATTACGTGGAAGTAGTTAAGCTCTTCATGGATTTTAACATGATACTTTTATTGGACAAGCCAGTCATGAATATCAAGTTCTTTTATAATGTGTGTGGCTTTGTGGCCACTGGTAATGTGTGCATGGTCTCCTGTCTTCTCTAAGTCCCAGGCTGGTATCACATTTGAAGGGTGCATGGACTCTTAAGTCAGCAGCAGGCCCAGAAACCGAGCACCGATATTGCCTTAGTTGGTTTCTGTGTTTCCTTCCATGAAGACACCCTATCAAATTTGGTGTAAGGTTAGGATGTTCTCGGGATCACAGTTGCTCTTTCCCTCTCTGTGTTTGCACTCTGTTTCTCCAACTCATTTCTGCCTCACATTTTACATTGATATGCAAAAGCTGTAGCTCCTGCAGCCAAACTCCTTTGCAGGGAGCACAGAATGAGACAGATGATTCAAACTACTCTTGGCAGCACTGCTGTTCTACCAGCCCCTCTCAGAATCTGTCTTGTCGCCCATCCTCCCTTTTCTTCTGTTACATAGAGTTTGTATGCATCACATATCTATTCTGGGAAGAAGTTTGATCCTGACAAGTGAGTAATTCTCGTCCAGAGGAAAGAAGGACAAAGTATCTTGACCTTTAATGAGGAGGTCTGAGGTCTTCTGTGGCCAAAAGTATGGAATTTTGATATGAAGCTCTCTGGAATACATGGCTCCACCCAGAATTTAGAAGAAAAGAAAACAGTCTCTTGGCCAGGACAGGGAAAGCATTCCTTGCAACCACAGGATATCCACAGAGCTAAGAAACAAGAGCCAGTGCTACTTGTATGCCTTCCATGGTGATCCAGAGACAATACATCTTATGCTAATACAACAACAACAACATGGTAGCATCAGCAACAATAACAAAGCAAATGAACAATCAATCAAACAAAATCTCAACTACAAAAGCAACAACAAAAACAACAACCTTACCCTTGAAGACCTAGGCAAATACATTTAATATTGTGAGCTTAGTGATCTGCACATGGAGACAGGCAAAAACAGCTTTCATTTTCATTCTGACTTGGTCCTGAGGATAACGGACAAGCAGAACACTGATAACTGTTAATAATAACAGTAGTCACAAAAGTGACATCCTGGTGTGTGGGTTTGCATGAACATTGTGGTCTGAATTTTATGTGGATATCACTGTGAGTCCCCAAGGTGACACTGTGAGGTTAGATATATTTTGTCATCTTCCTCTGACAGAAGTAACTAAGGCTCCCAGAAGTTAAGCAGCTCCTTTAAAGGTGTATAGCTAGTGACTATAGAGTCTGATTCCTAGTCTAGAGTACCAGTTTATGGAATTTAAATGGAGCTCTATTGCCAGTATGCACCTGGATACAGGGGTGGACAGTCATAGTTCCAAAAAATAGGAGAAAGCTGAGAGGATTAGTGTACAACCCTATCAGGACCCAAACTGGCTTTAGCTGCTACTGTTGCCCAATTGCCTTTAAGTAGAAACTGAAATGCTGTCTTGTTTATGTGCTTTGTAAGAAGATTAAGAGACACATTTCTATGAAATACTCAGCAGAGCAGCTGGAATAGATTACAATACCAGTTAGAACAGCAATTAATTGTCTTTAATAAAGTAGGTTTTATAAGAAGTTTTTAGAGGCAGAGGCACTTTTAACCTTCCCACAGTCTTCATCTGTAGATGTAGCCATACCTCTCATTGATTCAAGTAACATTCTTAGGAGGTCTGAGGTCTGTGACTTCATGCAGAATCACTCCTGTCCTCTCTTTACTCTGTTCTATCTTCCAATCTTCTCAAAGATCATACTGGAAATCATATGGTTACTCTTACGTTTATTTAGACTTCATATCTCTTGATAGTTGCTTCTTTGCCTAACAGTCTCAATTTTGGCTCTTTCATCACTTTCCAAGTACTACCCATCTTTTCTCAACAGTCTGTCCCATTCACTAGATTTACTTGACTCCACAAGCAGAAATGTTTTGCAATGCTGCTCCTGGGTACTCCATCAAAGATTGTATGTACCTTGTCAGTAATTTTATTGAATGATGCACTCACCACACAGAAAAAAATTGTTCTGTTTATTAAAGACCATGTTTCTTTCACTTACAAGCAATGCATTAATTGACCCATGTGTAGTGGTGCATTTATGTAATCCTAGCAAGTGGGAGATTGAGGCAAGAGGATTGTGAATTTCACGCCAACCTACATAACTTCTTTTAATGACATTATCGTATTTCTGGAGTTTCTTGTAATTATCTAGAAACAGCACAACATTTTTATTTTGTCTAGAAGCAAACAGGAAGCTGAGTCCTGAGGCACATTCATTCATGCTGGAAAGCCTTGCTCTCCTATTATATGGCTTGAGGAATTTCAAAATACTTATCAAGTCCTGTGGGACTTGTGGATGGGAATAATCATAATTTCTGCTTCAAGCTTCTTCCCAAACACGTTCTTCTGTTCTCTACCACCCACACAGGCTTGACTCACTGCCTTCCTGGACTGCCACATAAATAAGTGGGGCCAGAGAAAAGCAAATGAAGCAGAGATTTCTGCCTTGTATACATGTACATGCATTACCCAGTCAGCATAGGAGAGGTCAGTTTAGATTTTAGAAAGATAATGGACTTCCCATTGGAAATCAATCTTATATATGATAAGTCATGTATACGATGAAAGATTTCTAAATGTAATATATAAAAACACTCTTATAAATCATCATTATAAAGTCAACCAGGTAGACAAAGGCATGAAAAGGCAATTCTTCAAGGTATGTACAGAAAAAGGCAAAAAAGAACACTTAATGATTCTCATTGTTATCCATCAAGGAAATCTCAGTCAAAACCACCTGAGAGACTCCTTAATAGCAGCAAGATTGGCCACCTTGAAGAAGACAGATAATGAGAAATGGGTGAGGATTAAAAGGGTACTATAGGCCTCGCGTTTGGTGAGTGGGAAGGCAGAAGATTGCCACTGCCTTGGGGACTTGGGCAGTTATTCTTTAAAAGGAGAGTGATCAGATGTCTACTATTCTACTTAGTCTATATAAAAATGATAGCATATGCTCACATAAAAATATTATACATGTTCTTCCTATGAGGTTGTAAACCTCTTCAGTTTCTTCAGTCCTTTCTCTAACTCCTCCACTGGGCACCTCATGCTCAGTCCAATAGTTGTCTGTGAACATCTGCCTCTGTATTTGTCAGGCTTTGGCAGAGCCTCTCAGGAGACAGCCATATCAGACTTCTGTCAGCATGCACTTCATGGCATCCATAATAGTGTCTATGTTTGGTAACTGTGTATAGGATGGATTCCCAGGTGGGGCACAGTCTGGATGGCCTTTCCTTCAGTCTCTGCTCCACACTTCATCTCTGTATTTGTTTCCATGAGTATTTTGTTCCCCTTTCTAAAAAGGACCAAAGCACCCAACCAACCAGACCCCCCCCCCCCAGAGCTCCCAGGAACTAAACCACCAACCAAAGAGCACACATGGAGGGACCCATGGCTACAGCCACATATGTATCAGAGGATGGCCTTGTCAGGTATCAATGGGAGAAGAGGCTCTTGGTCCTGTGAAGGCTTGATGCACCAGTGTAGGGGAATGTGAGGGCTGGAAGATGGGAGTCTATGGGTGGGTGGGGGAACAGCCTCATAGAAGCCGTGATGGTGGGCATGGCATAAGGGGTTTCCAGGGGAAACTGGGAAAGGTGATAACATTTGAAATGTAAATAAAGAAAATATCCAATAAAATAGAGATTGAAAAGATATTCTGCATGAATGTTCATACAATACCTTTACAATTGAAATTAGAAATAAAGTATAGAATATACATACAAAATTCATATATAAATACAATGTCTTTTTTATTAAACAATGAAATGAAATTCTGACACATGCTACATGTATAGACCATTTAAAACAATTTTAAAATAAAGTTTTCAGGCAGCCCATGCTGGTAGTAAACTCTATGTTATTGAGGATGACTTTGAACTTCTGATCTTTCGGCCTTATTCTTCCAATTGCTATGATTATAAACGTGCACTGTCACCTCTGGCCATGAATAGACTTTCAACACATCCTGTGGAGTGGGAAGAGACTCATTAGCCCTCACCCCTAGCAGACAAGCTGTTGACAACTGATGCCTTCTTAAGGAAGGAGAGTCAGGTTTTTTGGTTTTTGTTTTGCTTTGTTTTTGTTTTTTGGGTTTTTTTTTTTTTTGGATTGTGTCACTGTCAGTATGGCAGATAGACCACTCTCCAATGGTTGAGAGGGGATTTGGGAATGAGTGATTGATCTGAGATTAGTTAGGGGAAAGAATCGGAGGTTAATATTAATAAAATACATTGTATGTATATATGAAATAAATAGAAATATTACAAAACATTATGCTGAATGAAAGAAGCTTCTAGCCAGCTATAAAATACAGCATGCCATATGATTTCATATAGAAAGAATAGACATAACTTTTAAAAGTATAGAGATTTATAGAAATAAAGAGAAAGGTAATATATGTGTAGTGTCTGAAGACGAGAGACCCAGGATTGATAGCTATTGCTTGTAGAGTTTTGTTTCTGAAATGATAAAAAATTTAATTCAGTTTTATTGACTGTTTTAAAAGCTACTGAACTGCACACTTTGATTATGGGAGGTTTATAAGACGTAGATTCTGTCAATAAACATGTTAGAAAGATATAATAACATAAAATAACAGCTGTAGTGTCTTAGATCCAAGCACTTTTGTTTTGTTAAAAGGCCCCAGTTGTAATTATAAGAAGTTTTCATAGCAGCAGAATGTGTCAATCACTATCATAACCATTTACCAGAACAGAGGGTCCATTACAGTAAGGTACTTCTGTAATGTGTTTGGCCATTGGGTCCTACTTCTCAGCAAAGACTTCTGAATTTGCAAGAAAAACATGTCAAGAATATGGTCATGTCAGTTTGTCATGATGTCTGGACCTGCTCTGCGTAGGCAGTTTCAGGAAACCCAGTCATTCATTACTACTTAATGGTTCCATGCATAGCTATTCACCCTCCAACAAAACTGACTGGAGACCCTGCATGAGGGCAGTAGCATTTAGCAGGTCAATGAAACCAAACTGGATTCCCCAGATGTCTTCTTTTATCAACCAGCCCCATATATAGTGAGATTAACATATCATAAAACACAATTTGAAGAGATATGCCCAATGAAGGATCCCAATATTAGCCCATATCAGAATTTCAAGCCTGAAAGTGGTCATGACACAAATTCAATGCAAAACCCTCATATTGATAATGTAGAAATTCAAAATAAATGGCACCAGGATGAACAGTTTCTGAATCAGCACAGAATTCCCATCATAATACTTTAGTGTCCAGACTATCTCCACAGTATAGTTTCAACCCTTGGTATCTTTGGGCCATAGCAAGTCACTTGTCCTGGTACCCAACATAGCCAAGAGTGCTGAGAACTGTACATTATACTCTACCTCAAAGAATCCATCTTGCTACACTTTGGCCGGATAATATTGTTTTTCAACAAGGCCTAGATAAGCCTCTCTAAAAGTAGAGATCTGGCTCCCTGCGTTTATGCTGTATCAGCACAGATGCTCTTATGTTAATTATCCAAACCCATTCACTTAGCTGTGGGATGTATATCAGCTACTGCTACAGAAAGCCAAGAGAAATGGCCGAGAGTAATTCCATTCCATAAAGAGCTTCAATGAGTCTTGTCCAAAGTGGAGGCCATTCGTGTTCCCATGGCAACCTGCATCCATTGGAAAGGAGCAAAAGAACTCAGACAATAGTGTCCTTAAGTAAGCCTCTCAGAAGACTGTGTGACAAAGCAAAGTGGAGATAAGAAACAGAGTTCATGTAATCGAGTGAACTGTGTTCCATTTGAGGAAAAGGAAAGAAAGAAGTTTTTGTTCTTTTAGGCTCAGTTTTGGAATTGTAATAGACTCAGATCTGCATCTATAGGAGAGGTACTTGCCACCCAGCTTAAAGAATTGGATCAGGCACACATCATGAGAATGAGAGATAGTTTTATAAGAAAGAAAAGTACTCCCAGGAAAAATACTGGGCCAACAGGATCACAATCTTTTATAGATCATTTCTATAGCACTTGCCTTTCCTATGCTTGTATATTATGGGCTTTTCTGGATTCTTATCTGTTTGTTGTATGTGGCCTAAGTTAGGAATGGTTTGTAGTCTTTCTCTGCCAACTGTCTTCTTTCAGATGTTAAGCTTGTTGTTACTTTCTCTAACATCTACTCTGCTGTCACATACTCACTACCTTGTCTAATAATAAAAAATAAAGCAGTCTCTATGTGCTTCTTAATGAGGCAGATAACTATGAGACCAAGAATAGAGAGAGGGTCCCTGGAGCATCCATATTGGCTCATTGGGTATCCAGAAGGCAGAAATGAGGATGATTGGTGGTCAGTTCATGGGTTTCCCACACATTTTCTCGGTAAGCCTTTCTACCTATGCATGAGGCCTCTAATAGGTCAGGATATTTATTCTTCCCTTTACTTAACATGTTTGTTTTCTAGTGTTCCATGAGATTTGATGACATGTCAGAAAAAAAGGTAATCAACGGCTGGCTTCCATGTAGCAAAAGGGCGATAGACATTACCGTGATGAAGTTGAAAGGACAGCATCTTTATCTTAATAGTTGTAATCACCAGTGCTTCTAAATTTTGGTGTTACCAGAAAAATAAAATTTTTAAAATGGTAACTTGGCACAACCTATGCTGGTGTTTTTGTGATTTAATTAAGAGCTATTTGATGACAGAAACAATGTTCAGCCCCTAACTCTGGTCTTTTTCTAGAGTGGTGGTGTGTTATTTTGGAACTATTATTTCTGGTACCTAATTATAATTTATGAAAGTTGTTGATGCCATGAGAACTCTGTGATGGCCTTTACCTTAGAATATAAGAGGGTACTGGATAAAACATTATAATGCTAGAATTATCCAGTTTCTAGAATCCTTGTGAAGTTTTCAAAATGAAGTGCATAATATACAATTGGAACATCTCAGCTTGGAGATGCAGACTTAGTTCTTGTAAAAAACAATGAGGCAAATTGATTTTTAAAAGGATCCCAATAAATATTATTTATCTGTACTTATTAGTCTTCAAATGTCTCTTATTGATAATCAGTTGTTAAAAGCATGTCATCATGTCAGAACCTGAGAAAATGAAGTAGAATTTTCATTACTTTGTATTATAAAAAGAAAGCACTAAATGTTAGTAACATGTTTTAGTTGCTACAGATGAGAAATACACACACACACACACACACACACATATACATACACACACACACATTTGTCATCCCCCCCCAACACACATGTATGTCCCATTTCCCAGTGCCTTTTCCCACTTATTACTAATGTGGCTTGACTTTCTGTCTGAGGTTGATTTAGATTCTTGCCTATTTTCTGAGGGTAGCATTTTTTTTTTTTTTTTGCTGGTGGTGAAATGAATCGTGTGTGTGTGTGTGTGTGTGTGTGTGTGTATGTGTATTTCTAGTATAAGATGGGCAGGATTCATATAAAAGTCTTAGGATTGATATGTTCACTGGGTTTCTTTCTGCATTTCAAAATATGAATGATCATCAAGTGAAGCTGATTATAATAGCATACACACTGGTGAAAGTGATGGCTAAGGTGTATTCTCTGAAGGGGGAATATTGGTTTCATGTGGGAGTGTCTCTCACAGCTATTAAGACTAAGAAGCCATGCATTTTTCTCTGAATCTGCATTAACCTTTCTGTTTGATGAGCAGAGTCATCACCCTCTCCTTTACTGATGCTGACAGATTTTGTAATTTATTTTTAAAAGACTCAATAAAAAGATTTTAAAATAAGAACAAGGAAGTGCATAGATGCCATTTACCTCTCATTACTCATGTGGCCTGACTTTTTATCTGAAGTTGATTTAAATTTTTGCCAATTTTCTGAGGAGAACATTGTTTGTAGTTGATGCAATGAGTCATAGTTTACAGGAATGGGAGAGACTCAACGACAACAAAGAAGATTTCAAACTGATAGTTCTGGAAGTCATAGGAGATTGTTTTGTCTTGTAAGACCAGGGGAAGTGTTTCTATTGAAAGTGCCATGATAGTTGCTGAAAATATTCCCTTGATTTTCTTTTAAAAGACAATTTACAGCCTTAACCACAATGGTTGTTCTGATAGGAAGTTAGGTGACATTTCTTGGGTACAATAAGGGACAATACTCATATCTTGGGTAATAGAGAAATACCGATGTCACATAGGTGTAAATGGTGAGGGAATAGAAGCTACAAAGGACTATAAAGAAATATCCAGGACAAATTGGGTCATTATGCTAGAGACTCTGCTCAAAGAACCAATATATTTCAATTGTGGACAAACCGAAGGTAACATTAGCCATCTAGCTGTTCCTATCTCTCTTGACTCTGGTTGGTTCAGCACAGCCAGTTTCTGATGCTCAGTGCATAGTGCCAGTCCAAGCCTCCCTTGTTTTAATTCCTTTTCTAAGGGACCACCAGAGTCAGCTCATTTGTGCTGTATATGTTTAAATGTGATTACAAGGCATTTCCTCAGATACACTAATCCTTTCCTGGACTCAGAAATATAATGTATGTTTTCCTAGTGAGTCCTAGAATTTTCATGTGCAGAGGAAGAATAACTAAACTATACAAATTATATTGATTTATATTTATATTTATATTTATATTTTTTATATTTATTTTTATTGACCCCCAAATATCCAAATACTCTCTATGATTACTGCTGAAGATTTGTTATGTATGAGACAGACTGGAGGCTTTCCATAAGACACTGAAGTATAGGGAAGAAATATAGATCCCTCTCTAAACCAGAAACATGCTTGGCAGAGCCAGTAATGGCCTAGGGCCAGGGACTTGGGGTTGCTGTGGCTTGAGATCCTGAGAACCCAGTTCTTTTCATTGAAAAGACTATGGTTACCTGTTCAGAGGCCATGAAATGATTAGTCTCTGATTCTCTGTATCCCCCTTAAGCAACATTGAAGCATTAGCTTCTTAGGGACTTCATCCCATTGTAGAATACATTTTTAATGACATTGTCCATTTTCCTCTTCAAAAAAATGTATATAATGCAGGTATAATTAGGATGCTGTACTTCCTAATAAGTTTGATTGGCATAAGACACACATCTAAACCCACATCTCTATCTTCTATATTTCTGATCCTATCACTGAAGAATGACTTGCTGGTCCTGTCAAGCATATAGAACAGAAAGACAAGCAAAGTCCTAACATAAATAGCACCTGAGTTTCAGTACACATGACCTGACATCCTTGCTCTTGGGCCCATTGCCTGACTTCCTAGCCAAACACTAATGGCTTTAAACATAAATGCTTTTGACGTGGTCTATGCTGCATTTCTGTAAAGGTATGAAAGAAAATCATCGAGCTTTCTCTGGTGAGTCCGTCTGACCCAGCAGAGCAGAGGATCCATCCAGAGGCCTATGGCAGGAGCCTTCCAGTCGCCACCTTTGGATCAGAAGCAGCCTGGGACACTTGCCCCATCCCCAAGCATTGCAGAGGGCCAGCAGTGCATTTGGAGGCCGGCTGCAGGGAGGCAGCTTGCACAGGTGAGCCGTGCATTGACAACAAGACCAACTAACACCAGTGAGATCTAGATGGCAGAAGGAAAAACGTAGGAACGTTACTAACCAAAATCAAGGCAATATGGTAGTATCTGAACCCAATTCTCCGTTAACAGCAAGTCCTGGATACCCCAACACACCAGAAAAACAAGATTTGGATTTAAAAATCACTGGTCATGATGCTGTTACAAGAACACATGAAGGACATAAATAAATCTCTTAAAGAAATTTAGGAGAAAAATGATCAAAAGCTAGAAGTCCTTACAAGGAAAACACAAAAATCACTTAAAGAAATTCAGGAGAATATGGGTAAAAAGATAGTAGCCAATAAGGAGGAAATGCAAAAATCACTTAAAGAAATACAGAACTTTGATCAACAGGCAGAAGTCATGAAAGAGGAAACACAAAAATCTCTTAAAGAATTACAGGAAAACACAAACAAGCAAGGAACTGAGCAAAAAATTCCAGGATCAAAAAATAGTAGAAACAACTAAGAAATCACAAAGGGAGACCACTTTGGAGATAGAAAACCTTGGGAAGAAATCAGGGGACATATATGCAAATATCAACAACAGAATACAAGAGATAGAAGAAAGAATCTCAGATGACGAACATACCATAGAAACCATGGACTCAACAGTCAAAGAAAATGCAAAATGCAAAAAGCTTGTAACCCAAAACATCCAGGAAATCCAGGACAAAATGAGAGGCCAAACCTAAGGATTATAGGCATAGATGAGAGTGAAGATTTACAACTCAAAGGGCCAGCAAATATCTTCAATAAAATTATGGAAGAAAACTTCCCTAACCTAAAGAGAGAGATGCCCATGAATATACAAGAAGCCTACAGAACTCCAAACAGACTGGACCAGAACAAAAATACCTCCCGTCACATAATAATCAAAACTCCAAATGTACTAAACAAAGAAAGAATATTAAAGGCAGTAAAAGAAAGAGACCAAGTAACATATAAAGGAAGACCTATCAGAATCACACCAGACTTCTCACCAGAGACTATGAAAGCTAGAAGATCCTGGGCAGATCTCATGCAGACTCTAAGAGAACACAAATGCCAGCCAAAACTACTATACCCAGCAAAACTCTCAATCACCATAGATGGAGAAATCAAGATATTCCATGACAAAACAAAGTTCACCCAATATCTTACCACAAACACAGCCCTACAAAGGA